>NC_069501.1:1013503627-1013646127 GCF_027579735.1 Bombina bombina | reverse complement strand
AGTGAAACACACAAAGATCTAGGATTTGCACAGATCTTCTTGTGCTAGTGAAACACACAAAGATCTAGGATTTGCACAGATCTTCTTGTGCTAGTGAAGAACACAAAGATCTAGGATTTGCACAGATCTTCTTGTGCTAGTGAAACACTAAGTTCTGTGCAAATCCTAGGTCTTTGTGTGTTTCACTAGCACAAGAAGATATTTCGCTCAAAAAAGAGCCAAATACCTCTTCCTTCCGCATTTGGCAGTGAACAAAACTGCCAAATGCACGTCTCTATTAGGCGCACATTCCACCAGTTGGACTTGTTAGAACCTGATGAGCAGACATCAGCAAGATGAATGCAGATTTTAAGGGTGTGCTAGGGCTTTACCATAGGGCAAGGAGTCATTCAGTCTGCAAGAGGGTTGAGTTAGAGTTAGAGAGAGCAATACACTGTGCACAGACGTTTACTGGGTATGTGCCAAAAAGATGGGAGGCTGGGAAAAACCAAGTAAGAAGGGTACGTGGGCCAGAGTGAGACAGCGGAGTGAAAGAGTCCTGCCTTTTTTGAGGCTAGGTCAGTGGTAGACAGTGGGAGAGTACTGTACAGCTTATGAGAAGCTCTGCCAGACAGAGGATATGAGTACCTCGTCAGAAAAGAGTAAGTGGTATCCATCCTGCTATTGAATTAAAAGGACATGAAACCCAATGTTTCTCTCAAAGTAAAAGGATTGGGGGAATGAGACAAGAAGGGGTTAATTAGCACTCATTCCATTGTATTTTGTGAGGATTGTTGAAACAAAATTCAACTATTATTGGTAAAGATAGATTAATTAAAATTAATATTTTATTTTATTAAACCACTATTAAAATGTGACTATTAGTACCGCTGGGAAAATCCCATAGACCTATTGACACACACAGAGATATATTACCATCTGCAATATACCGAGACAGGGAACATAGTTCCAGCCACCCCCCTGTATTCCTGGCCAGTAACAGGATACCCTGGCTTCAGGTGACAGAGATGGCTAGTTTGCTACGTTATAATCTCTTGCAGAAAATTACCTCCTAAGGTGGATAAATCAATATGAAAAGTTTAAAAACAAGTACATATTCATACTAGCATACACCACACACAAACGCGTTTCGGCCGAGTAGCGGCCTTTCTCAATGTGTATCACCAATTGACAAGACGAGTGTTACACTGACGATTCCTTAAATACCCTATGTGTTACTCGTTTTAGAACATAATTATTTTGTTTTCGATGGGAAGTTCTATTTGCAAGTATGTGGAACAGCGATGGGGACGTCGTGCGCCCCCACATATGCTAATATATACCTGGGCTGGTGGGAGGAAACTGTGGTATTCCATAACAACCTTTCACAGTTTACCAAACATATCACCCACTGGTCCAGGTATATAGATGATATCTTCTTTGTATGGGAAGGGTCTATAGAATTGCTGGATGAATTCATTACAACCCTTAACAATAACCCTTTTGGACTTTTCTTGACTATGACACATGATGACTATAAGGTAGAATTCCTTGATCTAACTATTAAAAAAGTAAATAATGGTTTAGAGACTGAAACTTTCAGAAAGCCAACAGCGACAAACAATATTTTAAATGCAAATAGTTTCCACCACCCCGACACAATAAGGAGTTTACCTATTGGGGAATATTTACGAATTCGCAGAAATAGTTCATCAACAGAATCGTTCCAAAAAGCAGCAAATGAACTAAGAGAAAGGTTACTATTAAGAGGATATTCTAGGAAATCTCTAAAAAGAGCTTACCATAGAGCCCTATATAGAGACAGACAGGAACTTCTAAGTCCCAAAAAAATAGAGGAAAATCTTAATCCTCTGAGATTTATCTCTACATATTGTAGTCAAAGCCAACAAGTGTCCAATATACTGTCAAAACATTGGCATATTCTGCAATCAGACGAACAATTAAATTCCATTATTCCTAAAACACCTCTGCTCACCTACAGAAGAGCTAGCAATCTAAATGATAAATTAACAGTTAGCCATTTTGATAGAAATGCCAAAAGAGCCCCTCTATATAAGGGATCATTAGCATGTGGGAATTGCAAGATCTGTACACACATGGTAAAAAAGAAAACAGTAGTGGATAGGTTTAATAAAAAATGGACCATCCAAAATCACATTTCATGTAAAACCCCAAATGTAATTTACTGCCTATCATGCAGCTGCAATTTTTTATACGTAGGCATGACCACAAGACAAATGGGCATAAGAATGACGGAACATCTCAGTAACATTAGGAACGCAGCAAAAGATACTGAAAAAGGCAAACAGATTACAAGTGTTGCTAGGCATTTCTTAAATCATCATAATGGCAAAACTAGCACATTTAGATGCTGGGGACTAGAAGCGATACGTCCAGGTATCAGAGGGGGTGATATGGAAAAAATCTTATTAAAGAAAGAAGCAAAATGGATATTTAATTTAAATACTGTAATGCCGTACGGTATGAATGAGAACAATAATTTTTGGGCATTCCTGTAATTTATATTGTAATTCTTTTACCAATTTTTCAACTTCACAATTAATATTCCTTGGATACATCTTATAATGGTTAAATTTACCTCTTTCATAAACGTGCACCCAGAAATTTATCTAATTTATCCATAACATACCCATTTAACTATTGATGTCTAATATACATCAAATGCTACAATACTTTTATTTTGTAGCAAAATATTGGATGTGTTGTTATCAATAAACCACTTATGGGTAATGGGGGATTTGCTTGTGATGGGCATTTATCTCCAATAGATATGGAATATGTTTAATGTAATTCGGCGGTGGCGCATGCGCGAAGTGTTAGAAGGGACTGCACTATAGCAAATAAATGTGCGGTCTACTATACTCCCTGTTAAACAATCAGCCGAATAATAAATGCGGTTATATCTGGGTGCACGTAGAATGAGGCATTAGGTGTCTGAGCGACACGGTCACTGACAGATAAAAGTACCTATGTTTAAACAACGATCGTGTATACATAATAACATTGCAATTCACGCTTGTGGGGTAATCCCCATTGGCCAAATCGGGACCAATCATGTGACTAGGTGTCAGTGCTGACCACGGCTACACGGGGTTGGTTTTGATTCGCCAATTGATGGGCGTGCACGCAATGAGTAACAGGATTGGCTGTGACAGTAACACATAGGGTATTTAAGGAATCGTCAGTGTAACACTCGTCTTGTCAATTGGTGATACACATTGAGAAAGGCCGCTACTCGGCCGAAACGCGTTTGTGTGTGGTGTATGCTAGTATGAATGTGTACTTGTTTTTAAACTTTTCATATTGATTTATCCACCTTAGGAGGTAATTTTCTGCAAGAGATTATAACGTAGCAAACTAGCCATCTCTGTCACCTGAAGCCAGGGTATCCTGTTACTGGCCAGGAATACAGGGGGGTGGCTGGAACTATGTTCCCTGTCTCGGTATATTGCAGATGGTAATATATCTCTGTGTGTGTGATTATCAATAGGTCTATGGGATTTTCCCAGCGGTACTAATAGTCACATTTTAATAGTGGTTTAATAAAATAAAATATTAATTTTAATTAATCTATCTTTACCAATAATAGTTGAATTTTGTTTCAACAATCCTCACAAAATACAATGGAATGAGTGCTAATTAACCCCTTCTTGTCCCATTCCCCCAATCCTTTTACTTTGATACTTGTTAATAAGGGTCAGCACCAGGGATTATTATATCCCTTTTTCCTATGTAGCAACTTCACTGTGCCAATCTTTCTTGTTTTGTCACCCAATGTTTCTCTATCATGATTTAGAAAGAGCATGCAATTTTAAACAACTTTTCAATTAACGTCTTATCTAATTTGCTTCATTCTCTCAATAAAAGCAAATCTAAATAGACTCAGTAGCTTCTGATTATTGGCTGCACATAGATACCTTGTGTGATTGGCTCACCAATGTGCATTGCTATTTCTTCAACAAAGGATATCTGAAGAATGAAGCAAATTAAATAATAGAAGTAAATTGGAAAGTTGTTTAAAATTGTATTCTCTATCTGAATGATAAAATAATTTTTTTTGGTTTCATGTCCCTTTAAGGGGGTAGATGGGGATGAGCAAAACAAAGTCATAGAGCACCTTAACAAATGTTTCTGCTTTGGGTTGGGTAAATCAAGCTCCATTTTAAAATAGTGTATCCAAATAAGGGACATCATTTATGCACGTGTTTGCACAACTGTAACATTGTTAAAAGCATTCCTGCAAAACTGCTGTGATATAGTGCTCCACACATGTGCACACTACTGATCCTACCCACCTGCTTTTTAACAAAACATACCAAGAGAACAAAGTCAATTTGCTAATATAAGATTGGATTTTTTTTTTTTTTTTTTTAATTATACAGTATCTAAATTATAAAAAAGAAAAATGTTGGATTTTATTTCCCTTTAATGAACATTTGTTAACAGGATAGTAAATGTTATTAAAAAAAATGCAGCAATAAAACGTTACCAACAGTAACGCATAATAACCCTGAAAAAGTATTAAAAACATTAGATTGTAATCTTTATTTTACCTCCAAAAGTGTCCCTAAGCAGTTGGCATCCCCCTGGTGTGTATATTTGTTTCCCATTGGTTCTGCCAATCTTATGGCAACTGATCTTTGCAGCAACATGACTAAATAAAGTTTATTTTTTAAGAGATTAGATATTCCTCCCATAAAAACCATATGGAATGATAGGTATCTAGACTATTGGTTATCGGATAACAATACTTCTGTAATGACAATATGAATGTGACTAGCGTTCACCAATCAGAGAGGAATGGCACCACAATTTGTTTCCAGTATTTAAAAATGATTTGTAAAGCGTAGTTAATCAGAGCTTAGAGCACACTTCAGGAGGGGTTATTAAATAAGAACACTAAGGGTTCCACAGGGAACTTGGTTGAGATTACGGTCTCGATCACTTCAATTACAGATTGCCAATATAGAGGACAATGCCACCACAAATGTGAACAGGTGCAGCAGTCATTGCAGCCCCTCCAATAGGATAGACAAGTTATAGTCTAAAAGGGGTTAAATGCCACCTGCAAAGCACTTTGATATTCAACTCAAAAGTGCCAATCAATAAATTTGATTTGCTCATATTCTTGAAAATTAGCCGTCAGTACCTCTATGAATCCTGTCTTTGGGGCTCTACCAGGTTTAGCAACTAAGGCAATTTATATCCTTGATAATGTCCCCTTAGTAGAATAACAAAGAGATTCAAAAAGTTTGAGGGATCAGCTTATATTAATGTTGCCAGATGGTGTGTTATAAAATGCAAGAGCTGCAAGTATCTATACCAGTTCATAAGTATAGAATTTCCATTGCTGCCATTTTTTTAAAAACAGAATTTATGTTTACCTGATAAATTACTTTCTCCAACGGTGTGTCCGGTCCACGGCGTCATCCTTACTTGTGGGATATTCTCTTCCCCAACAGGAAATGGCAAAGAGCCCAGCAAAGCTGGTCACATGATCCCTCCTAGGCTCCGCCTACCCCAGTCATTCGACCGACGTTAAGGAGGAATATTTGCATAGGAGAAACCATATGGTACCGTGGTGACTGTAGTTAAAGAAAATAAATTATCAGACCTGATTAAAAAAACCAGGGCGGGCCGTGGACCGGACACACCGTTGGAGAAAGTAATTTATCAGGTAAACATAAATTCTGTTTTCTCCAACATAGGTGTGTCCGGTCCACGGCGTCATCCTTACTTGTGGGAACCAATACCAAAGCTTTAGGACACGGATGAAGGGAGGGAGCAAATCAGGTCACCTAAATGGAAGGCACCACGGTTTGCAAAACCTTTCTCCCAAAAAACAGAATTTATGTTTACCTGATAAATTACTTTCTCCAACGGTGTGTCCGGTCCACGGCGTCATCCTTACTTGTGGGATATTCTCTTCCCCAACAGGAAATGGCAAAGAGCCCAGCAAAGCTGGTCACATGATCCCTCCTAGGCTCCGCCTACCCCAGTCATTCGACCGACGTTAAGGAGGAATATTTGCATAGGAGAAACCATATGTTACCGTGGTGACTGTAGTTAAAGAAAATAAATTATCAGACCTGATTAAAAAAACCAGGGCGGGCCGTGGACCGGACACACCGTTGGAGAAAGTAATTTATCAGGTAAACATAAATTCTGTTTTCTCCAACATAGGTGTGTCCGGTCCACGGCGTCATCCTTACTTGTGGGAACCAATACCAAAGCTTTAGGACACGGATGAAGGGAGGGAGCAAATCAGGTCACCTAAATGGAAGGCACCACGGCTTGCAAAACCTTTCTCCCAAAAATAGCCTCAGAAGAAGCAAAAGTATCAAATTTGTAAAATTAAGAAAAAGTGTGCAGTGAAGACCAAGTCGCTGCCTTACATATCTGATCAACAGAAGCCTCGTTCTTGAAGGCCCATGTGGAAGCCACAGCCCTAGTGGAGTGAGCTGTGATTCTTTCAGGAGGCTGCCGTCCGGCAGTCTCATAAGCCAATCGGATAATGCTTTTAATCCAGAAGGAGAGAGAGGTAGAAGTTGCTTTTTGACCTCTCCGTTTACCAGAATAAACAACAAACAAAGACAAAGTTTGTCTGAAATCCTTAGTAGCTGCTAAGTAAAATTTGAGAGCACGAACTACATCCAAGTTGTGCAACAAACGTTCCTTCTTTGAAACTGGATTAGGACACAAAGAAGGCACAACTATCTCCTGGTTAATGTTTTTGTTAGAAACAACTTTTGGAAGAAAACCAGGTTTAGTACGCAAAACCACCTTATCTGCATGGAACACCAGATAAGGAGAAGAACACTGCAGAGCAGATAATTCTGAGACTCTTCTAGCAGAAGAAATTGCAACCAAAAACAAAACTTTCCAAGATAATAACTTAATATCAACGGAATGTAAGGGTTCAAACGGAACCCCCTAAAGAACTGAAAGAACTAGGTTGAGACTCCAAGGAGGAGTCAAAATTTTGTAAACAGGCTTGATTCTAACCAGAGCCTGAACAAAGGCTAGAACATCTGGCACAGCTGCCAGCTTTTTGTGAAGTAACACAGACAAGGCAGAAATCTGTCCCATCAAGGAACTTGCAGATAATCCTTTTTCCAATCCTTCTCGAAGGAAGGATAGACTCTTAGGAATCTTAACCTTGTCCCAAGGGAATCCTGCAGATTCACACCAACAGATATACCAAATTATGTGGTAATTTTTCTGGTTACAGGCTTTCAGGCCTGAACAAGAGTATTAATAACAGAATCTGAGAACCCTCGCTTTGATAAGATCAAGCGTTCAATCTCCAAGCAGTCAGCTGGAGTGGGTCGAACGGACCTAGAACAAGAAGGTCTCGTCTCAAAGGTAGCTTCCATGGTGGAGCCGATGACATATTCACCAGATCTGCATACCAAGTCCTGCGTGGCCACGCAGGAGCTATCAAAATCACCGACGCCCTCTCCTGATTGATCCTGGCTACCAGCCTGGGGATGAGAGGAAACGGCGGGAACACATAAGCTAGTTTGAAGGTCCAAGGTGCTACTAGTGCATCCACTAGAGCCGCCTTGGGATCCCTGGATCTGTACCCGTAGTAAGGAACTCTGAAGTTCTGACGAGAGGCCATCAGATCCATGTCTGGAATGCCCCACGGTTGAGTGACTTGGGCAAAGATTTCCGGATGGAGTTCCCACTCCCCCGGATGCAATGTCTGACGACTCAGAAAATCCGCTTCCCAATTTTCCACTCCTGGGATGTGGATAGCAGACAGGTGGCAGGAGTGAGACTCCGCCCATATAATGATTTTGTTCACTTCTTCCATCGCTAGGGAACTCCTTGTTCCCCCCTGATGGTTGATGTATGAACTTGGCCCTCGCTAGCTGAGGCCAAGCTTTGAGAGCATTGAATATCGCTCTCAGTTCCAGAATATTTATCGGTAGAAGAGATTCTACCCGAGACCAAAGACCCTGAGCTTTCAGGGATCCCCAGACCGCGCCCCAGCCCATCAGACTGGCGTCGGTCGTGACAATGACCCACTCTGGTCTGCGGAAGGTCATCCCTTGTGACAGGTTGTCCAGGGACAGCCACCAACGGAATGAGTCTCTGGTCCTCTGATTTACTTGTATCTTCGGAGACAAGTCTGAATAGTCCCCATTCCACTGACTGAGCATGAACAGTTGTAATGGTCTTAGATGAATGCGCACAAAAGGAACTATGTCCATTGCCACTACCATCAAACCTATCACTTCCATGCACTGCGCTATGGAAGGAAGAGGAACGGAATGAAGTATCCGACAAGAGTCTAGAAGTTTTGTTTTTCTGGCTTCTGTCAGAAAAATCCTCATTTCTAAGGAGTCTATTATAGTTCCCAAGAAGGGAACCCTCGTTGACGGAGATAGAGAACTCTTTTCCACGTTCACTTTCCATCCGTGAGATCTGAGAAAGGCCAGGACAATGTCCGTGTGAGCCTTTACTTGAGGAAGGGACGACGCTTGAATCAGAATGTCGTCCAAGTAAGGTACTACAGCAATGCCCCTTGGTCTTAGCACCGCCAGAAGGGACCCTAGTACCTATGAGAAAATCCTAGGAGCAGTGGCTAATCCGAAAGAAAACGCCACGAACTGGAAATGCTTGTCCAGGAATTCAAACCTTAGGAACCGATGATGTTCCTTGTGGATAGGAATATGTAGATACGCATCCTTGAAATCCACCTTGGTCATGAATTGACCTTCCTGGATGGAAGGAAGGAGTGTTCGAATGGTTTCCATCTTGAACGATGGAACCTTGAGAAACTTGTTCAAGATCTTGAGATCTAAGATTGGTCTGAACGTTCCCTCTTTTTTGGGAACTATGAACAGATTGGAGTAGAACCCCATCCCTTGTTCTCCTAATGGAACAGGATGAATCACTCCCATTTTTAGCAGGTCTTCTACCCAATGTAAGAATGCCTGTCTTCTTATGTGGTCTGAAGACAACTGAGACCTGTGGAACCTCCCCCTTGGAGGAAGCCCCTTGAACTCCAGAGAATAACCTTGGGAGACTATTTCTAGCGCCCAAGGATCCAGAACATCTCTTGCCCCAGCCTGAGCGAAGAGAGAGAGACTGCCCCCCACCAGATCCGGTCCCGGATCGGGGGCCCGCATTTCATGCTGTCTTGGTAGCAGTGGCAGGTTTCCTGGCCTGCTTTCCTTTGTTCCAGCCTTGCATAGGTCTCCAGGCTGGATTGGCTTGAGAAGTATTACCTTCCTGCTTAGAGGACGTAGCCCTTGGGGCTGATCCGTTTCTGCGAAAGGGACGAAACTTAGGTTTATTTTTGGTCTTGAAAAGACCTATCCTGAGGAAGGGCGTGGCCCTTGCCCCCAGTGATATCAGAGATAATCTCTTTCAAGTCAGGGCCAAAGAGTGTTTTCCCCTTGAAAGGAATGTCAAGCAATTTGTTCTTGGAAGACGCATCCGCTGCCCAAGATTTTAACCAAAGCGCTCTGCGCCACAATAGCAAACCCAGAATTTTTTCGCCGCTAACCTAGCCAATTGCAAGGTGGCGTCTAGGGTGAAAGAATTAGCCAATTTAAGAGCACGAATTCTGTCCATAATCTCCTCATAAGAAGAAGAATTACTAATAATCGCCTTTCCTAGCTCATCAAACTAGAAACACGCGGCTGCAGTGACAGGGACAATGCATGCAATTGGTTGTAGAAGGGAACCTTGCTGAACAAACATCTTTAGCAGACCTTCTAATTTTTTATCCATAGGATCTTGGAAAGCACAACTATCTTCTATGGGTATAGTGGCGCGCTTGTGTAGAGTAGAAACCGCCCCCTCGACCTTGGGGACTGTCTGCCATCAGTCCTTTCTGGGGTCGACTATAGGAAAACAATTTTATAAATATGGGGGGAGGTACTAAAGGTATACCGGGCCTGTCCCATTCTTTACTAACAATGTACGCCACCCGCTTGGATATAGGAAAAGCTTCGGGGGGCCCCGGGGCCTCTAAGAACTATTCCATTTTACATAGTGGTTCTGGAATGACCAGATAATCACAATCATCCAAATTGGATAACACCTCCTTAAGCAGAGCGCGGAGATGTTCCAACTTAAATTTAAAAGTAATCACATCAGGTTCAGCTTGTTGAGAAATGTTTCCTGAATCTGAAATTTCTCCCTCAGACAAAACCTCCCTGGCCCCCTCAGACTGGTGTAGGGGCCCTTCAGAAACCATATCATCAGCGTTCTCATGCTCTACAGAATTTTCTAAAACAGAGCAGTTGCGCTTTCACTGATAAGTGGGCATATTGGCTAAAATGTTTTTGATAGAATTATCCATTACAGCCGTTAAATGTTGCATAGTAAGGAGTATTGGCGCACTAGATGTACTAGGGGCCTCCTGTATGGGCAAGACTAGTGTAGACGAAGGAGGGGATGATGCAGTACCATGCTTACTCCCCTCACTTGAGGAATCATCTTGGGCATCATTTTTACTAAATTTTTTTATGACATAAAATACATATAGTTAAATGAGAAGGAACCTTGGTTTCCCCACAGTCAGAACACAATCTATCTGGTAGTTCAGACATGTTAAACAGGCATAAACTTGATAACAAAGCACAAAAAACGTTTTAAAATAAAACCGTTACTGTCACTTTAAATTTTAAACTAAACACACTTTATTACTGCAATTGCGAAAAAGTATGAAGGAATTGTTCAAAATTCACCAAAATTTCACCACAGTGTCTTAAAGCCTTAAAAGTATTGCACACCAAATTTGGAAGCTTTAACCCTTAAAATAACGGAACCGGAGCCGTTTTTATATTTAACCCCTTTACAGTCCCTGGAATCTGCTTTGCTGAGACCCAACCAAGCCCAAAGGGGAATACGATACCAAATGATGCCTTCAGAAAGACTTTTCTATGTATCAGAGCTCCACACACATGCAGCTGCATGCCATGCTGTCCTCAAAAACAAGTGCGCCATACCGGCGCGAAAATGAGGCTCTGACTATGATTAGGGAAAGCCCCTAAAGAATAAGGTGTCAAAAACAGTGCCTGCCGATATAATCATATCAAAATACCCAGAATAAATGATTCCTCAAGGCTAAATATGTGTTAATAATGAATCGATTTAGCCCAGAAAAAGTCTACAGTCTTAATAAGCCCTTGTGAAGCCCTTATTTACTATTTTAATAAACATGGCTTACCGGATCCCATAGGGAAAATGACAGCTTCCAGCATTACATCGTCTTGTTAGAATGTGTCATACCTCAAGCAGTAAGAGACTGCACACTGTTCCCCCAACTGAAGTTAATTGCTCTCAACAGTCCTGTGTGGAACAGCCATGGATTTTAGTTACGGTGCTAAAATCATTTTCCTCATACAAACAGAAATCTTCATCTCTTTTCTGTTTCTGAGTAAATAGTACATACCAGCACTATTTTAAAATAACAAACTCTTGATTGAATAATAAAAACTACAGTTAAACACTAAAAAACTCTAAGCCATCTCCGTGGAGATGTTGCCTGTACAACGGCAAAGAGAATGACTGGGGTAGGCGGAGCCTAGGAGGGATCATGTGACCAGCTTTGCTGGGCTCTTTGCCATTTCCTGTTGGGGAAGAGAATATCCCACAAGTAAGGATGACGCCGTGGACCGGACACACCTATGTTGGAGAAATAGCCTCAGAAGAAGCAAAAGTATCAAACTTGTAAAATTTGGTAAAAGTGTGCAGTGAAGACCAAGTCGCTGCCCTACATATCTGATCAACAGAAGCCTCGTTCTTGAAGGCCCATGTGGAAGCCACAGCCCTAGTGGAATGAGCTGTGATTCTTTCGGGAGGCTGCCGTCCTGCAGTCTCGTAAGCCAATCTGATGATGCTTTTAATCCAAAAAGAGAGAGAGGTAGAAGTTGCTTTTTGACCTCTCCTTTTACCGGAATAAACAACAAACAAGGAAGATGTTTGTCTAAAATCCTTTTTAGCTTCTAAATAGAATTTTAGAGCGCGAACAACATCCAAATTGTGCAACAAACGTTCCTTCTTTGAAACTGGTTTCGGACACAGAGAAGGTACGATAATCTCCTGGTTAATGTTTTTGATAGAAACAACTTTTGGAAGAAAACCAGGTTTAGTACGTAAAACCACCTTATCTGCATGGAACACCAGATAAGGAGGAGAACACTGCAGAGCAGATAATTCTGAAACTCTTCTAGCAGAAGAAATTGCAACTAAAAACAAAACTTTCCAAGATAATAACTTAATATCAACGGAATGTAAGGGTTCAAACGGAACCCCCTGAAGAACTGAAAGAACTAAATTGAGACTCCAAGGAGGAGTCAAAGGTTTGTAAACAGGCTTAATTCTAACCAGAGCCTGAACAAAGGCTTGAACATCTGGCACAGCTGCCAGCTTTTTGTGAAGTAACACAGACAAGGCAGAAATCTGTCCCTTCAGGGAACTTGCAGATAATCCTTTTTCCAATCCTTCTTGAAGGAAGGATAGAATCTTAGGAATCTTAACCTTGTCCCAAGGGAATCCTTTAGATTCACACCAACAGATATATTTTTTCCAAATTTTGTGGTAAATCTTTCTAGTTACAGGCTTTCTGGCCTGAACAAGAGTATCGATAACAGAATCTGAGAACCCTCGCTTCGATAAGATCAAGCGTTCAATCTCCAAGCAGTCAGCTGGAGTGAAACCAGGTTCGGATGTTCGAACGGACCCTGAACAAGAAGGTCTCGTCTCAAAGGTAGCTTCCAAGGTGGAGCCGATGACATATTCACCAGATCTGCATACCAAGTCCTGCGTGGCCACGCAGGAGCTATCAAGATCACCGACGCCCTCTCCTGATTGATCCTGGCTACCAGCCTGGGGATGAGAGGAAACGGCGGGAACACATAAGCTAGTTTGAAGGTCCAAGGTGCTACTAGTGCATCCACTAGAGCCGCCTTGGGATCCCTGGATCTGGACCCGTAGCAAGGAACTTTGAAGTTCTGACGAGAGGCCATCAGATCCATGTCTGGAATGCCCCACAGCTGAGTGACTTGGGCAAAGATTTCCGGATGGAGTTCCCACTCCCCCGGATGCAATGTCTGACGACTCAGAAAATCCGCTTCCCAATTTTCCACTCCTGGGATGTGGATAGCGGACAGGTGGCAGGAGTGAGACTCCGCCCATAGAATGATTTTGGTCACTTCTTCCATCGCTAGGGAACTCCTTGTTCCCCCCTGATGGTTGATGTACGCAACAGTTGTCATGTTGTCTGATTGAAACCGTATGAACTTGGCCCTCGCTAGCTGAGGCCAAGCCTTGAGAGCATTGAATATCGCTCTCAGTTCCAGAATATTTATCGGTAGAAGAGATTCTTCCCGAGACCAAAGACCCTGAGCTTTCAGGGATCCCCAGACCGCGCCCCAGCCCATCAGACTGGCGTCGGTCGTGACAATGACCCACTCTGGTCTGCGGAATGTCATCCCTTGTGACAGGTTGTCCAGGGACAGCCACCAACGGAGTGAGTCTCTGGTCCTCTGATTTACTTGTATCTTCGGAGACAAGTCTGTATAATCCCCATTCCACTGACTGAGCATGCACAGTTGTAATGGTCTTAGATGAATGCGCGCAAAAGGAACTATGTCCATTGCCGCTACCATCAACCCGATCACTTCCATGCACTGAGCTATGGAAGGAAGAGGAACGGAATGAAGTATCCAACAAGAGTCTAGAAGCTTTGTTTTTCTGGCCTCTGTCAGAAATATCCTCATTTCTAAGGAGTCTATTATTGTTCCCAAGAAGGGAACCCTTGTTGACGGAGATAGAGAACTCTTTTCCACGTTCACTTTCCATCCGTGAGATCTGAGAAAGGCCAGGACTATGTCCGTGTGAGCCTTTGCTTGAGGAAGGGACGACGCTTGAATCAGAATGTCGTCCAAATAAGGTACTACAGCAATGCCCCTTGGTCTTAGCACAGCTAGAAGGGACCCTAGTACCTTTGTGAAAATCCTTGGAGCAGTGGCTAATCCGAAAGGAAGCGCCACGAACTGGTAATGCTTGTCCAGGAATGCGAACCTTAGGAACCGATGATGTTCCTTGTGGATAGGAATATGTAGATACGCATCCTTTAAATCCACCGTGGTCATGAATTGACCTTCCTGGATGGAAGGAAGAATAGTTCGAATGGTTTCCATCTTGAACGATGGAACCTTGAGAAACTTGTTTAAGATCTTGAGATCTAAGATTGGTCTGAACGTTCCCTCTTTTTTGGGAACTATGAACAGATTGGAGTAGAACCCCATCCCTTGTTCTCTTAATGGAACAGGATGAATCACTCCCATTTTTAACAGGTCTTCTACACAATGTAAGAATGCCTGTCTTTTTATGTGGTCTGAAGACAACTGAGACCTGTGGAACCTCCCCCTTGGGGGAAGCCCCTTGAATTCCAGAAGATAACCTTGGGAGACTATTTCTAGCGCCCAAGGATCCAGAACATCTCTTGCCCAAGCCTGAGCGAAGAGAGAGAGTCTGCCCCCCACCAGATCCGGTCCCGGATCGGGGGCCAACATTTCATGCTGTCTTGGTAGCAGTGGCAGGTTTCTTGGCCTGCTTTCCCTTGTTCCAGCCTTGCATTGGTCTCCAAGCTGGCTTGGCTTGAGAAGTATTACCCTCTTGCTTAGAGGACGTAGCACTTTGGGCTGGTCCGTTTCTACGAAAGGGACGAAAATTAGGTTTATTTTTGGCCTTGAAAGGCCGATCCTGAGGAAGGGCGTGGCCCTTACCCCCAGTGATATCAGAGATAATCTCTTTCAAGTCAGGGCCAAACAGCGTTTTCCCCTTGAAAGGAATGTTAAGTAGCTTGTTCTTGGAAGACGCATCAGCTGACCAAGATTTCAACCAAAGCGCTCTGCGCGCCACAATAGCAAACCCAGAATTCTTAGCCGCTAACCTAGCCAATTGCAAAGTGGCGTCTAGGGTAAAAGAATTAGCCAATTTGAGAGCATTGATTCTGTCCATAATCTCCTCATAAGGAGGAGAATCACTATCGACCGCCTTTATCAGCTCATCGAACCAGAAACATGCGGCTGTAGCGACAGGGACAACGCATGAAATTGGTTGTAGAAGGTAACCCTGCTGAACAAACATCTTTTTAAGCAAACCTTCTAATTTTTTATCCATAGGATCTTTGAAAGCACAACTATCCTCTATGGGTATAGTGGTGCGTTTGTTTAAAGTGGAAACCGCTCCCTCGACCTTGGGGACTGTCTGCCATAAGTCCTTTCTGGGGTCGACCATAGGAAACAATTTTTTAAATATGGGGGGAGGGACGAAAGGAATACCGGGCCTTTCCCATTCTTTATTAACAATGTCCGCCACCCGCTTGGGTATAGGAAAAGCTTCTGGGAGCCCCGGCACCTCTAGGAACTTGTCCATTTTACATAGTTTCTCTGGGATGACCAACTTGTCACAATCATCCAGAGTGGATAATACCTCCTTAAGCAGAATGCGGAGATGTTCCAACTTAAATTTAAATGTAATCACATCAGGTTCAGCATGTTGAGAAATGTTCCCTGAATCAGTAATTTCTCCCTCAGACAAAACCTCCCTGGCCCCATCAGACTGGGTTAGGGGCCCTTCAGAAACATTATTATCAGCGTCGTCATGCTCTTCAGTATCTAAAACAGAGCAGTCGCGCTTACGCTGATAAGTGTTCATTTTGGCTAAAATGTTTTTGACAGAATTATCCATTACAGCCGTTAATTGTTGCATAGTAAGGAGTATTGGCGCGCTAGATGTACTAGGGGCCTCCTGAGTGGGCAAGACTCGTGTAGACGAAGGAGGGAATGATGCAGTACCATGCTTACTCCCCTCACTTGAGGAATCATCTTGGGCATCATTGTCACATAAATCACATTTATTTAAATGAATAGGAATTCTGGCTTCCCCACATTCAGAACACAGTCTATCTGGTAGTTCAGACATGTTAAACAGGCATAAACTTGATAACAAAGTACAAAAAACGTTTTAAAATAAAACCGTTACTGTCACTTTAAATTTTAAACTGAACACACTTTATTACTGCAATTGCGAAAAAACATGAAGGAATAGTTCAAAATTCACCAAATTTTTACCACAGTGTCTTAAAGCCTTAAAAGTATTGCACACCAAATTTGGAAGCTTAAACCCTTAAAATAACGGAACCGGAGCCGTTTTGAACTTTAACCCCTTTACAGTCCCTGGTATCTGCTTTGCTGAGACCCAACCAAGCCCAAAGGGGAATACGATACCAAATGACGCCTTCAGAAAGTCTTTTCTAAGTATCAGAGCTCCTCTCACATGCGACTGCATGCCATGCCTCTCAAAAACAAGTGCGCAACACCGGCGCGAAAATGAGGCTCTGCCTATGCTTTGGGAAAGCCCCTAAAGAATAAGGAGTCTAAAACAGTGCCTGCCGATATTATTATATCAAAATACCCAAATAAAATGATTCCTCAAGGCTAAATATGTGTTAATAATGAATCGATTTAGCCCAGAAAAAGTCTACAGTCTTAATAAGCCCTTGTGAAGCCCTTATTTACGATCGTAATAAACATGGCTTACCGGATCCCATAGGGAAAATGACAGCTTCCAGCATTACATCGTCTTGTTAGAATGTGTCATACCTCAAGCAGCAAGAGACTGCTCACTGTTCCCCCAACTGAAGTTAATTGCTCTCAACAGTCCTGTGTGGAACAGCCATGGATTTTAGTGACGGTTGCTAAAATCATTTTCCTCATACAAACAGAAATCTTCATCTCTTTTCTGTTTCTGAGTAAATAGTACATACCAGCACTATTTCAAAATAACAAACTCTTGATTGAATAATAAAAACTACAGTTAAACACTAAAAAACTCTAAGCCATCTCCGTGGAGATGTTGCCTGTACAACGGCAAAGAGAATGACTGGGGTAGGCGGAGCCTAGGAGGGATCATGTGACCAGCTTTGCTGGGCTCTTTGCCATTTCCTGTTGGGGAAGAGAATATCCCACAAGTAAGGATGACGCCGTGGACCGGACACACCTATGTTGGAGAAATAATGTTTACTGTCCCTTTAATGGTTACTGGAAAATGTAACTGGAATAAGTATATATGAAACAAACCTGCTACAAGGCTAGATTTCAGTTGCCGTTACTTCAATACTAAAGATGCCATTATAAATGTATTATTGTTATTTTCAGCTGCAGATTTATTATAACTCACATATTTACAAGGCTTATTTGAAAGGCTGTAAAAAATATCCCTATAGTTTACCAATTAGGAAAAAAACAACAACAGGCAACTCAATGTTAAAATATCCTAAAGTTACATTATTTAGTAGTGTGGGCCATTATCATTTATTTGCAGAGCACTGCAGCACAGCAAGTGGAGCAGTGGAAATTTCCATCCCTGCATAATTGTTAATGTCCTTAAAGGGATACTAAACCCACATTTTTTCTTTCATGATTCAGATAGAGCATGCAAATTTTTTTTTTTTAATCTTTTATTTTGAAACCAGAAGTGCAGAACAAACAAAATAAAAATTAAAAAAATAATTTGCACCTTACAAGGCCATCAATCAATACAGTCATATCTATCAAGAAAAAAAAAAAGATATATTATTAACATTCGCCTAGATTTAGAGTTTGGCGTTAGCCATCAAAAGCAGCGTTAAGGGGTCCTAACGCTGCATTTTACCGCCCGCTGGTATTTAGAGTCAGCCAGGAAAGGGTCTAACGCTCACTTCCCTACCGCGACTCCAGGCTACCGCAGATCCCCTTACGCCAATTGCGTATCCTATCTTTTCAATGGGATCTGCCTAACACCGGTATTTGGAGACTTGGAAGAAGTGAGCGGTAGACCCTCTACCGACAAGACTCCTACCGCCATAAAAAAAGGCAGTAGTTAAGAGCTTTATGGGCTAACGCCAGAATATAAAGCTCTTAACTACTGTGCTCTAAAGTACACTAACACCCATAAACTACCTATGAACCCCTAAACCGAGGCCCCCCCACATCGCCGCCACTATAATAAAAAAAAATTTTAACCCCTAATCTGCCGACCGGACCCCGGATACCTATGTACCCCTAATCTGCTGCCCCTAACATCGCCGACACCTATATTATATTTATTAACCCCTAATCTGCCCCCCCCTAACGTCTCCGCTACCTACCTACACTTATTAACCCCTAATCTGCTGACCGGACCTCGCCGCCACTATAATAAATGTATTAACCCCTAAACCGCCGCACTTCTGCCTCGCAAACACTATAATAAATAGTATTAACCCCTAATCTGCCCTCCATAACATCGCCGCCACCTACAATTATTAACCCCTAATCTCCCGCCCGCACCATCGCCGCTACTATAATAAAGTTATTAACCCCTAAACCTAACCCTAACACCCCCCTAACATAAATATAATTTAAATTAAACAAAATAATATTCCTAAAATTAACTAAATTAATCCTATTTAAAACTAAATACTTACCTATAAAATAAACCCTAATATAGCTACAATATAAATAATAATTACATTGTAGCTATTTTAGGATTTATATTTATTTTACTGGCAACCTTGTATTTATTTTAACTAGGTACAATAGCTATTAAATAGTTAATAACTATTTAATAGCTACCTAGTTAAAATAACTACAAAATTACCTGTAAAATAAATCCTAACCTAAGTTACAAATACACCTAACACTACACTATCATTAAATAAATTACCTACAATTAGCTAAATTAAAATACAATAAAATAAACTATTCTATAATACAAAACAAAACACTAAATTACAAAAAATAAAAAAGAATTACAAGAAGTTTAAACTAATTACACCTAATCTAAGCCCCCTAATAAAATAATAAAGCCAACCCAAAATAAAAAAATGCCCTACCCTATTCTAAATTACCAAGTAACCAGCTCTTTTACCAGCCCTTAAAAGGGCTTTTTGCGGGGCATTGCCCCAAAGTAATCGGCTCTTTTACCTGTAAAAAAAATACAACCCCCCCCCCAACATTAAAACCCACCACCCACATACCCCTACTCTAACCCACCCAATCCCCCTTTAAAAAAACCTAACACTAACCACCTGAAGATCTCCCTACCTTGAGTCGTCTTCACCCAGCCGAGCCGAATTCTTCATCCGATGGGGCAGAAGAGGACATCCAGACCGGCAGAAGTCTTCATCCTATCCGGGCAGAAGAGGACATCCGGACCGGCAGACATCTTCATCCAAGTGGCATCTTCTATCTTAATCCATCCGACGAGGAGCGGCTCCATCTTCAAGACCTTCGGCGCGGATCATCCTTCCTGGCCGACGGACTAACGACGAATGCCTGGTCCTTTAAATGACGTCATCCAAGATGGCGTCCCTCGAATTCCGATTGGCTGATAGGATTCTATCAGCCAATCGGAATTAAGGTAGGAAAAATCTGCCTGGTCCTTTAAATGACGTCATCCAAGATGGCGTCCCTCGAATTCCGATTGGCTGATAGGATTTAAGGTAGGAAAAATCTGATTGGCTGATTCAATCAGCCAATCAGATTGAAGTTCAATCCGATTGGCTGATCCAATCAGACAATCGTATTGAACTCGCATTCTATTGGCTGTTCCGATCAGCCAATCGGATTGAACTTCAATCTGATTGGCTGATTGCATCAGCCAATCAGATTTTTTCTACCTTAATTCCGATTGGCTGATAGAATTCTATCAGCCAATCGGAATTGAAGGGACGCCATCTTGGATGACGTCCCTTAAAGGAACCTTCATTCGTCGGTTGAAGAGGATGGCTCCGCGTCGGCTCCGTTGAAGATGGCTCCGCTCCGGATGGATGAAGATTGAAGACGCGGCCTGGATGAACACTTCTACCGGATGGAGGACCTCTTCTTTGCCGCTTGGATGAAGACTTCTACCGGATCAAGGACCTCCTCTGAGCACCTTGGATGAAGAATTCGGCTCGGCTGGGTGAAGATGACTCAAGGTAGGGAGATCTTCAGGGGGGTAGTGTTAGGTTGGGCTGGTAAAAGAGCGGATTACTTTGGTAATTTAGAATAGGGTAGGGAATTTTTTATTTTCGGGGGCTTTTTTATTTTATTAGGTGGCTTAGATTAGGTGTAATTAGTTTAAACTTCTTGTAATTATTTTTTATTTTTTTGGAATTTAGTGTTGGTTTTTTTTTGTATTATAGAATAGTTTATTTTATTGTATTTTAATTTAGCTAATTGTAGGTAATTTATTTAATGATAGTGTAGTGTTAGGTGTATTTGTAACTTAGGTTAGGATTTATTTTACAGGTAATTTTGTAGTTATTTTAACTAGGTAGCTATTAAATAGTTATTAACTATTTAATAGCTATTGTACCTAGTTAAAATAAATACAAAGTTGCCTGTAAAATAAATATAAATCCTAAAATAGCTACAATGTAATTATTATTTATATTGTAGCTATATTAGGGTTTATTTTATAGGTAAGTATTTAGTTTTAAATAGGATTAATTTAGTTAATTTTAGGAATATTATTTCGTTTAATTTAAATTATATTTATGTTAGGGGGGTGTTAGGGTTAGGTTTAGGAGTTAATAACTTAATTATAGTAGCGGCGATGGTGCGGGCGGGAGATTAGGGGTTAATAATTGTAGGTAGGTGGCGGCAATGTTAGGGAGGGCAGATTAGGGGTTAATACTATTTATTATAGTGTTTGCGAGGCGGGAGTGCCGCGGTTTAGGGGTTAATACATTTATTATAGTGGTGGCGAGGTCCGGTCGGCAGATTAGGGGTTAATAAGTGTAGGTAAGGTAGCGGCGACGTTGGGGGGGGGGGCAGATTAGGGGTTAATATAATATAGGGGTCGGCGGTGTTAGGGGCAGCAGATTAGGGGTTCATAGGTATAATGTAGATTGCGGCAGTGTCCGGATCGGCAGATTAGGGGTTAATAATATAATGCAGGTGTCAGCGATAGCGGGGGCGGCAGATTAGGGGTTAATAAGTGTAAGGTTAGGGGTGTTTAGACTCGGGGTTCATGTTAGGGTGTTAGGTGCAGACTTAGAGAGTGTTTCCCCATAGGAAACAATGGGGCTGCGCTAGGATCTGAACACTGCTTTTTTGCAGGTGTTAGGTTTTTTTTCAGCCCAAACTGCCCCATTGTTTCCTATGGGGATATTGTGCACGAGCACGTTTTATCTGCTTACCGCTACCGTAAGCAACGCTGGTATTGAGGGTTGAAGTGGAGCTAAATTAGGCTCAACGCACCCTTTTTTGAGCCTAACGCAGCCCCTCGGACAACTCTAAATACCAGCGTTGTTTGAAGGGTGCGTTGGGAAAAAAACAGCGTTAGCTACGCAGGTTTTTACCGACAAAACTCTAAATCTAGGGCATTGTTTTAAATCACAACCTAAAAAAGAAGAGAAAAGAAAAGACCTTGTACTTCCGCTGTGCACTACTGGGATCCTTTTCTAATATATCCTTACCCCACCAGCTAACGACAAAACAAACAACAAAACAGCACCAACAACAAAAAAATAATAAAAAAATAAAAGAAAAATTAAGAGGAAAGGGAGAAATATTATCCCATTAGTTAGTGGGAAGGAAGGAGGGGGCAGTTGGCGGTACAAATGTATTCACCTTATCGCACACTATCGGTCCTGCAGGAGTGTTACCAGATGACCACGAGTACTAGCTCTGTGTTTCTGAATGGGAATATCATATAATTTATCTCAGAAGCAGCGAGCGATTTAATAAATATTGACCATTTACAAAAAAATTGTTTGATATCTGATTCGTTGTCTATGTTAGTATCCCTCTGTTCTAGAAAACATTGCTTCTTTAAGCAGTTCTTGACCTCTGTGATAGATGGGATTGCTCTTGTTTTCCATTTTTTGAGGATAAGGTATCGAACTGCCAGAATCTACAGGGTTACTACTTTGTCAATAGGTTGTTGACCAGCTTGATTTTTTAAACAAAATATGATCTGCACCAATGATAGATCCGGAGGGGGGATCTTTAGTGACTTATTCAGCCAAAACTCTAACTTCTACCAAAGATGTCTGATCTTAGGGCAATCCCAAAACATGTGGATTAGATCCGCTGCAGGAAATTAACATTTAAGACATTTGTTAAAACTAAGATTTCGGAGTTTAGAGCCTTTGTCAGGAGTAAAATACGAGTTGTGCAAGAGTTCAACATGTGCCTCCCTCCATGTAGCTGGCAGGGTGACCTGTGATACTTTCTGAATTGATAGTTGTAAAAATGTAATATCAATGTTATGCCGTGGTACCCGCGGGTTCCAATCTGCAATAATTTTTTCTAAAATCAGAACTCCCTTGCTGGATCCAAGCAGATGATAACACAGAGCGATGGACATATGTCCATTCTTAAATAATGTGAGCCAACTTTCTAAGTTACCCAAAGCCCAGCGCCAGCCTACCTCTTTCATTAGCTCTACAACGAAATGTCTAATTTGCAAATATGCAAAAAATTCCTTATAGATGATATTAAATTCAGTTTTAAGTTCCTCAAAGGTTATGACACATTTTTTATCTTTCTCCATAAGATGTATTATCCTGTCTAGCCCTAGATTATGCCATTTCTTGAATACTGCTGAATTTAGGCCTGCAGGAAACTTTGGGTTCCCCATCAGCGGTAAGTACTGAGAGACTTAATGACAAAGAATTACCTATTTTCCACCAGGCCTTCAAAGGGTTAAAAAAGGTTTTAAGTTTTTTGATTTCCCCTGGTAGTTCTTTAGGTACACAGTGAATTAGAGCTAGCGGTAAAAATGGATTGCAGATACTTACCTCAAGTGCGTTGTTTACCACATAGTTGTTGCAGGAGATCCAATCTGCCACTGTTCATGCTAAAAAAACGTAGTTATACATACGGATGTCAGGCAGTGCGAGACCTCTGCTCTCTTTTGAGAGTGAGAGTTTGTTTAAGGAAATCCTGGGTATTTTCCCCTGCCATATGAATTTACTAAGTGTACTGTTAAGTGCACGAATATCCCTCTCTAAAAGAATTATTGAGGTGTTCTGGAGGACGTAGAGGAGCTTCGGGAGAAGAACCATTTAAAACAGGGCTATCCGCCCCGAAATCGATAGTGGTAAAGTCTGACAACTTTTTAATTTCTCCCTAATACTTGCTAAGACCGGGGAAAAATTAAGATTATAGATATCACCTGGCGTAGATGAGATTAAAATCCCTAGATACTTAAAAGACTCTTTAACCATCCTAAAAGGAATAATTGTAGGGGAATTATTGGTTTTTCCTAAGCCAAAGGAGTTAAGATTTTTCTGCATTGACCTTATAGCCCGAGAAGGACCCAAATTGAGCAATAATTTCCAAGAGTACAGGTATGCTGGTTTTGGCGTCAGATAAATACAAGAGTATGTCATCCGCATACAGTGCAATTTTGACCTCATGTTTACCTACTTTAATTCCATTCAATTGGTGTCTAACCATAATTGTTAAAGGTTCAATGGAGATATCAAAGAGAAGGGGGGAGAGAGAGGACACCCCCTGATGAGTTCCTCTCTCCAGCGTTAGCTGCGGAGACACAATATTATTAACTATCAATCTTGTTTGAGGTTCTTTATACAAGTTAGTTATAAATTTTAGGACCTCATCTCTGAAACCAAACTTCACTAAAGAAGTAAATAGATGGTCAAAGTGTATGGAGTCAAATGCTTTCTTAGCATATATTGAAACAATAGCTAAATCAGGAACGTCCTCTCCCCCACCACTCCCCGACATCTCCCTATTCCTGAAATATTCTGTAATAACCAAGGCTTCTCTGATTTTTGCTGTAGAGTTGTGACTATTTAAAAACCCAGCTTGATCTGTGTGAATAATATTAGCCAGTGTTTGCTGCAACCGCTGGGCTATAATTGAACTGAGTATCTTGTAATCTGAATTTAAAAGGGCTATAGGTCTATATGACTCCTTCAGAGTAGGATCCTTCCCTCCTTTAAGAATTAAGATTGTATGTGAGGCAGAAAAGGAGGAAGCTACAGGGTCCCCCTTAACATACATGCTGTTATATAAGTTAAGATATGGGATGATCTCCGAAGACATCATTTTGTAAAACTCATTGGGCAACCCATTGGGACCTGATGCTTTATTCAAGGAGAGATCCGAGATAGCTTTCACTATTTCCTGCTCAGTAGTCGGGGCATTGAGGATTTCAGCAGATTCGGCTGATATTATAGGGTATGTGATTTTACTCCAAAAATCCTCAGACTAGGCAAGATTCGAGCTCCTTAAAGAATAAAGGTCTCGGTAATATTTAACAAAAGCCCCCAAGATCTCTTCAGACTTATGGAGGGTGTTACCCTCTTGTTGCAATTTCTCGATTAAGGGTGACTTCTTGTCCCTTTTGACCAGATTGGCCAAGAGTTTCCCGAATTTGATTCCATATCTATATAGTCTAGCTTGCAATTTAAATTCCTCGTGTTTCTTGAAAAACTGCAAAAGTGTCTTTCATTTTTAGCCCTTATATATTTTGCCCAGTTAGCTGGTGTCTCCTCCAACAGGAAGCAGTTGTAGGAGTTGGTTACTGACTTAATGGTTTATTCCTCTCTCAGT
Source organism: Bombina bombina (assembly GCF_027579735.1). NCBI lineage: Eukaryota > Metazoa > Chordata > Amphibia > Anura > Bombinatoridae > Bombina > Bombina bombina. The sequence goes on along the minus strand of NC_069501.1, from coordinate 1,013,621,537 downwards.
CTAAGTTTCCTAGCTCTCATGGAGCTATATGCTATAATTTCGCCCCGAAGCACTGCCTTTGTAGCTTCCCAGAATACACAAGGACGATCTGTATAGTCCCGATTAAAATGGATATTTAAAATTTATTTTTAAGTCCATTTTTAAATTTTAAATCAGTTGCTAGAAATAAGGGAAAAATAAAGCGCAGGGATCCATTTTTAAAATGATTAAGCTGGAACTCTAGGAAGATGGGGCCATGATCTGATAAGAAAATAGTCAAAATCCCTGCCTTCACCTCCGATGTACATAGCCTTTCATTGATTAAAAATAAGTCAATTCTAGACAGTGTTTTATGGGCCTTGGATAGACAAGTAAAGTCTCCTCTATCGGGGTTCTGTATTCTCCATACGTCCTTAATTGCCAAGTTCTGAATAATTGTTCTGAACATCTTAGCTTTTAAGTTATCTCTTTTATGTTTTAACTGTTTAGTACTCTTTCTTAGTCTATCCAAGGGACAATGCAGAGCCATATTAAAATCTCCCCCTAGAACTAGGTGACCTTCATAAAAGGGAGAATTTTGGATTGTAACATACCCCAGAATTCTGGGTCAAAAGTATTAGGTGCATAGATATTACAGAATGTGAAGATCATTTTAAGAATTTTAGCTTTCAACATCACATATCTCCCCTCCGGATCTACCACTGTATGAGTAACCTCCATATTAATCCTTTTTCCTACCAGGATAGCCACCCCCTTCTTCCTCCCAACGCTTGGAGAAATTTTTTTTCCTTCACCCAGGAAGTCTTAAGCTTCAGAGTTTCTTCATGACTTAAATGTGTTTCCTGAACAAACGCTATATCGGTACCAAGCTTCCTTAAATGGGTGAGAATTGATTTTCTTTTAATAGGGGTAGTAATCCCACCCACATTCCAGGAGACTATTTTAAAATTGACCATTATGTCTATTTCTTAGAATAATCAAAGAGCAAAGCAAGTGTTCAGTATGAGGATTCCCAAAAGGGGTTATGAATAGTTTAAATATAACACCCTCATATTTCCAGGGAATCAGTCCCAGTAAAATCCGTATTTGTCAGGGACAACAGTCAGTGTGCAGTACATACAAAAGTCCCAGCGTTGGTTCCTGGTGTTAAGCTCCGTACTTATCAGGTGATAGTGTAGATGCCACTCCAACCTAGTTGTCACGGGTGTCTAAGTGCAGAGGTAATAAACAGTCATTGTAGTGCTGTCCGGAAGATCTCTTACCCTCCACAAGACTTGGTGGGGTGCCTGGGCGCACTGCTGTACTTCTCCTCGGACTGGTGTGGAAACCCTTCCGTGGGGGTGCAGCGTGTGGGTCCTTCTTGGCGTGCTTGGAGATCCGGCTCTGGTAACGTGGTATGCTCTTGCACTCCCCGTGACGTCGCTAGGTGCACTGTGGGTATTGTAGTTCCGGGCGGATCCACGCATGCGCGAAACGCGTCAGGCGTCCCTCACTGTGACCCTTTGTACTTTACTTTGTTTACTTAGACTTGTTTTGGATTCTCGCAATAAACAAGTTTTCCCAGCAAACATCTTTGAGTCAACAGACTTTTTTTCCTTTTTTGAACTTTGTCTATTTCTTACTTGAATCAACATAGGAAAAGGGGGGGAGAAAAAAAACAAAAACACACACATACCATAGGTTGGGGCGGGGGAGAGGATGGAACCCTATCAACAAAAGAACCCTGGATACAACTGCTTTGCATTCTTAAATATTGTAAAGAGGTGAGCTGATCTGATCAGCTATGTATCTAGGGAGTTCAATTCAATCATACATTTTTCTGCCTCCTGAGGTATGTCAAATATTTGAGCTTCGCCTCTAACTATGACTCTCAGATTTGAAGGTTAAATAATAGTAGCACGAAAGCCTTGCTGTATAAGTTTAGTACAAATTGGGGCTAAACCCCTTCTTTTTATTGATGTCTCCGCTGAATAATCCTGAAATAGCAATATTTTAGCTTCCCCTATATAAATAGGCTGATTCTTGCGAAAATATTGAAGTAAAGTTACCTTTTCCTGAAAATGTAATAACTTTGCAATCACAGGTCTAGGCCTGTGATTCCCTTTGTTATCTAACAAGGGCCTTCCTATCCTATGCGCTCTTTCAATTATTATTTGAGGGTAAGTCTGTGGAATCTTGAGAAGCTGAACTAATGAGTCTGAAATAAAAATGTTTAAGTCTTCGTACTGCTTTCCCTCTGGGACCCCAATAATCCGAATATTGTTCCTTCGTGAGTGATTCTCGAGGTCCTCAATTCTGATCTGCATTTTAGTAATAGTAAGATTCGATGCTTCTAAGTTAGATCCATGCAGTGTGGTGAGATCTTCCAGATCTGACACTCTTTGCTCAACTTCATTAATTCTATTAGAGAATTGTCTGATTTCCTGCATTAACACTGTAATATCTTGTTTTATCTCTAATTTAAGCGAGTCAAATTTAGGGGTCAAAGCCTCCGAAATTTTAATAACCAACGTTTGAATATTAGTTACTTCGTTTGAAGAAATTATGTTTGTGGGGGCCGGGTGTACATCTACCAGAGTGTCTAAGATATTCTTAGCTCTCCTTTCTCTCTGCTTTGCTGCCATAGCTGGCGGGGGAGTCCTAGTGTGCGTGTAAAGAAATGTATCTATGTGATGGGAGCAGTGAATAGGGGTGAAAGTTAATCAATCTAGGGGGAGAATCCTCCCAGTGCTCATATATTTAAAGGGACAGTAAACCTTAAAATTAATGTTATATAATTCTGCACATAGTGCAGAATTATATAACATTATATTAGCCAAACTTTATAACACATAATATTCCCTTTACATTTTTAACAAAAAATGCTGTTTTACAGACCCGCTCTCTCTGCGCTCAGCTGAGCGGGTCTGCTTTTTTTACACAGCGCATCGGGCCAGTTGTATAGTCACAGCCCGGCCCGACCGCACCATAACATTAAGTGCAGCTCGCTCCTGCTCTGTCTGACAGCAGGAACGAGCTGCACTTAATGTTATGGCGCGGTCGGGCCGGGCTGTGACTATACAGCTGGCCCGATGCGCTGTGTAAAAAAAGCAGACCGCTCAGCAGAGCGGGTCAGTAAAACAGCGTTTTTTGTTAAAAATGAAAAGGGAATATTATGTGTTATAAAGTTTGGCTAATATAATGTTATATAATTCTGCACTATGTGCAGAATTATATAACATTAATTTTAAGGTTTACTGACCCTTTAACAGTGCAAAAAAAAAAAAAGGGGGGGGGGGAGGGAAATGGGGAAGAGGGGGTGAAAAGTGAAAAGATTAAAGAGCCATTATACACTAATTTTTTCTTTGCATAAATGTTTTGTAGATTATCTATTTATAAAGCTCATAAAGTTTTTTTTTTTGTTTTTTTTTTAAATGTATAATTTTGCTTATTTTTAAATAACATTGCTCTGATTTTAAGACTCCTAACCAAGCCCCAAAGTTTTATTTGAATACCGTCAGCTACATTCTCCAGCTTGCTCCTGTTTGTGTAAAGGGTCTTTTCATATGCAAAAGAAGGGGGAGGGGGGGAGTGTCTTATTTCCCACTTGCAGTGGGCTTTCCAACTACCTTTTCAACAGAGCTAAACTGAAAGCTTCTAAGTAAGTTTTTAAACCATTTTATACTGGATTTTTATATCAGTATCTGTGCATCTTATTCTTTATAGTAGTGTCTATTACATGCAGTTATATGAAAATGAGTGTATACTGTCTCTTTAAGGACGTGAAGGAGTGCTCACGGGATTCAGTGATCCAAAATACGTATAAGACTCACTCACCCAGTCACGGACAGAAGCAGTAGCAAAGGAGAGTAAAATAATCTCAACAGTAAGAGATAATCTTCCAAAAATACTATTTTGAACAGATTAGTTTTCCGGAGAAGGTGGCTATACGCAGCAAGGCTATATATCTAAATGACCCTCCCCGCCTGATCACGCTGATACAATTTAACAAATGCTCTGTGTGTAGACAGATAGAATATAACAAAACTCCTAACTATGATTGTAAATTCAGCCTTTAACCCTGATATAGCCTTTGTGCATGCACAGGTTTATACATACTATTACAACACTTTTTAAGGGATAGTACGATTCTGGGATCCCTGTTAACATTTAGCCACCAATAAGCAAGTGCTACCCAGGTCCTGAACCAAAAATGGGCCGGCTCCTATGATTTACATTCCTGCTTTTTAAATAAAGATAGCAAGAGAAGGAAGAAAAAACAGAATTTATGTTTACCTGATAAATTACTTTCTCCAACGGTGTGTCCGGTCCACGGCGTCGTCCTTACTTGTGGGATATTCTCTTCCCCAACAGGAAATGGCAAAGAGCCCAGCAAAGCTGGTCACATGATCCCTCCTAGGCTCCGCCTACCCCAGTCATTCGACCGACGTTAAGGAGGAATATTTGCATAGGAGAAACCATATGATACCGTGGTGACTGTAGTTAAAGAAAATAAATTATCAGACCTGATTAAAAAACCAGGGCGGGCCGTGGACCGGACACACCGTTGGAGAAAGTAATTTATCAGGTAAACATAAATTCTGTTTTCTCCAACATAGGTGTGTCCGGTCCACGGCGTCATCCTTACTTGTGGGAACCAATACCAAAGCTTTAGGACACGGATGAAGGGAGGGAGCAAATCAGGTCACCTAAATGGAAGGCACCACGGCTTGCAAAACCTTTCTCCCAAAAATAGACTCAGAAGAAGCAAAAGTATCAAACTTGTAAAATTTGGTAAAAGTGTGCAGTGAAGACCAAGTCGCTGCTCTACATATCTGATCAACAGAAGCCTCGTTCTTGAAGGCCCATGTGGAAGCCACAGCCCTAGTGGAAGGAGCTGTGATCCTTTCAGGAGGCTGCCGTCCGGCAGTCTCGTAAGCCAATCTGATGATGCTTTTAATCCAAAAAGAGAGAGAGGTAGAAGTTGCTTTTTGACCTCTCCTTTTACCAGAATAAACAACAAACAAGGAAGATGTTTGTCTAAAATCCTTTGTAGCATCTAAATAGAATTTTAGAGCGCGAACAACATCCAAATTGTGCAACAAACGTTCCTTCTACGAAACTGGTTTCGGACACAGAGAAGGCACGACTATCTCCTGGTTAATGTTTTTGTTAGAAACAACTTTTGGAAGAAAACCAGGTTAGTACGTAAAACCACCTTATCTGCATGGAACACCAGATAAGGAGGAGAACACTGCAGAGCAGATAATTCTGAAACTCTTCTAGCAGAAGAAATTGCAACCAAAAACAAAACTTTCCAAGATAATAACTTAATATCAACGGAATGGAAGGGTTCAAACGGAACCCCCTGAAGAACTGAAAGAACTAAGTTGAGACTCCAAGGAGGAGTCAAAGGTTTGTAAACAGGCTTGATTCTAACCAGAGCCTGAACAAAGGCTTGAACATCTGGCACAGCTGCCAGCTTTTTGTGAAGTAACACAGACAAGGCAGAAATCTGTCCCATCAAGGAACTTGCAGATAATCCTTTTTCCAATCCTTCTCGAAGGAAGGATAGACTCTTAGGAATCTTAACCTTGTCCCAAGGGAATCCTTTAGATTCACACCAACAGATATATTTTTTCCAAATTTTGTGGTAAATTTTTCTAGTTACAGGCTTTCTGGCCTGAACAAGAGTATCAATAACAGAATCTGAGAACCCTCGCTTTGATAAGATCAAGCGTTCAATCTCCAAGCAGTTAGCTGGAGTGGGACCAGATTCGGATGTTCGAACGGACCTTGAACAAGAAGGTCTCGTCTCAAAGGTAGCTTCCATGGTGGAGCCGATGACATATTCACCAGATCTGCATACCAAGTCCTGCGTGGCCACGCAGGAGCTATCAAGATCACCGACGCCCTCTCCTGATTGATCCTGGCTACCAGCCTGGGGATGAGAGGAAACGGCGGGAATACATAGGCTAGTTTGAAGGTCCAAGGTGCTACTAGTGCATCTACTAGAGTCGCCTTGGGATCCCTGGATCTGAACCCGTAGCAAGGAACCTTGAAGTTCTGACGAGAGGCCATCAGATCCATGTCTGGAATGCCCCACAGTTGAGTGATTTGGGCAAAGATTTCCGGATGGAGATCCCACTCCCCCGGATGCAATGTCTGACGACTCAGAAAATCCGCTTCCCAATTTTCCACTCCTGGGATGTGGATTGCAGACAGGTGGCAGGAGCGAGTCTCCGCCCATTGAACGATTCTGGTCACTTCTTCCATCGCCAGGGAACTCCTTGTTCCCCCCTGATGGTTGATGTACGCAACAGTCGTCATGTTGTCTGATTGAAACCGTATGAACTTGGCCCTCGCTAGCTGAGGCCAAGCCTTGAGAGCATTGAATATCGCTCTCAGTTCCAGAATATTTATCGGTAGAAGAGATTCTTCCCGAGACCAAAGACCCTGAGCTTTCAGGGATCCCCAGACCGCGCCCCAGCCCATCAGACTGGCGTCGGTCGTGACAATGACCCACTCTGGTCTGCGGGAGGTCACCCCTTGTGACAGGTTGTCCAGGGACAGCCACCAACGGAGTGAGTCTCTGGTCCTCTGATTTACTTGTATCTTCGGAGACAAGTCTGTATAGTCCCCATTCCACTGACTGAGCATACACAGTTGTAATGGTCTTAGATGAATGCGCGCAAAAGGAACTATGTCCATTGCCGCTACCATCAAACCTATCACTTCCATGCACTGCGCTATGGAAGGAAGAGGAACGGAATGAAGTATCCGACAAGAGTGTAGAAGTTTTGTTTTTCTGGTCTCTGTCAGAAAAATCCTCATTTCTAAGGAGTCTATTATTGTTCCAAAGAAGGGAACTCTTGTCGACGGAGATAGAGAACTCTTTTCCACGTTCACTTTCCATCCGTGAGATCTGAGAAAGGCCAGGACTATGTCCGTGTGAGCCTTTGCTTGAGGAAGGGACGACGTTTGAATCAGAATGTCGTCCAAGTAAGGTACTACAGCAATGCCCCTTGGTCTTAGCACCGCCAGAAGGGACCCTAGTACCTTTGAGAAAATCCTTGGAGCAGTGACTAATCCGAAAGGAAGCGCCACGAACTGGTAATGCTTGTCCAGGAATGCGAACCTTAGGAACCGATGATGTTCCTTGTGGACAGGAATATGTAGATACGCATCCTTTAAATCCACCGTGGTCAAGAATTGACCTTCCTGGATGGAAGGATTGTTCGAATGGTTTCCATTTTGGACGATGGAACCTTGAGAAACTTGTTTAGGATCTTGAGATCTAAGATTGGTCTGAACGTTCCCTCTTTTTTGGGAACTACGAACAGATTGGAGTAGAACCCCATCCCTCGTTCTCTTAATGGAACAGGATGAATCACTTCCAGAAGATAACCTTGGGAGACTATTTCTAGCGCCCAAGGATCCAGAACATCTCTTGCCCAAGCCTGAGTGAAGAGAGAGAGTCTGCCCCCCACCAAATCCGGTCCCGGATCGGGGGCCCGCATCTCATGCTGTCTTGGGAGCAGTGGCAGGTTTCTTGGCCTGCTTTCCTTTGTTCCAGCCTTGCATAGGTCTCCAGGCTGGATTGGCTTGAGAAGTATTACCTTCCTGCTTAGAGGACGTAGCACTTGGGGCTGGTCCGTTTCTGCGAAAGGGACGAAAATTAGGTTTATTTTTGGCCTTGAAAGATCTATCCTGAGGAAGGGCGTGGCCCTTGCCCCCAGTGATATCAGAGATAATCTCTTTCAAGTCAGGGCCAAACAGTGTTTTCCCCTTGAAAGGAATGTCAAGCAATTTGTTCTTGGAAGACGCATCCGCTGACCAAGATTTTAACCAAAGCGCTCTGCGCGCCACAATAGCAAACCCAGAATTTTTCGCCGCTAACCTAGCCAATTGCAAGGTGGCGTCTAGGGTGAAAGAATTAGCCAATTTAAGAGCACGAATTCTGTCCATAATCTCCTCATAAGAAGAAGAATTACTAATAATCGCCTTTTCTAGCTCATCGAACCAGAAACACGCGGCTGTAGTGACAGGGACAATGCATGCAATTGGTTGTAGAAGGTAACCTTGCTGAACAAACATCTTTTTTAGCAAACCTTCTAATTTTTTATCCATAGGATCTTGGAAAGCACAACTATCTTCTATGGGTATAGTGGCGCGCTTGTTTAGAGTAGAAACCGCCCCCTCGACCTTGGGGACTGTCTGCCATAAGTCCTTTCTGGGGTCGACTATAGGAAACAATTTTTTAAATATGGGGGGAGGTACGAAAGGTATACCGGGCCTGTCCCATTCTTTATTAACAATGTACGCCACCCGCTTGGATATAGGAAAAGCTTCGGGGGGCCCCGGGGCCTCTAGGAACTTGTCCATTTTACATAGTGTTTCTGGAATGACCAGATAATCACAATCATCCAAATTGGATAACACCTCCTTAAGCAGAGCGCGGAGATGTTCCAACTTAAATTTAAAAGTAATCACATCAGGTTCAGCTTGTTGAGAAATTTTTCCTGAATCTGAAATTTCTCCCTCAGACAAAACCTCCCTGGCCCCCTCAGACTGGTGTAGGGGCCCTTCAGAAACAATATCATCAGCGTCCTCATGCTCTTCAGTATTTTCTAAAACAGAGCAGTCGCGCTTTCGCTGATAAGTGGGCATATTGGCTAAAATGTTTTTGATAGAATTATCCATTACAGCCGTTAATTGTTGCATAGTAAGGAGTATTGGCGCGCTAGATGTACTAGGGGCCTCCTGTATGGGCAAGACTGGTGTAGACGAAGGAGGGGATGATGCAGTACCATGCTTACTCCCCTCACTTGAGGAATCATCTTGGGCATCATTTTTACTAATTTTTTTATGACATAAATCACATCTATTTAAATGAGAAGGAACCTTGGCTTCCCCACAGTCAGAACACAATCTATCTGGTAGTTCAGACATGTTAAACAGGCATAAACTTGATAACAAAGCACAAAAAACGTTTTAAAATAAAACCGTTACTTTCACTTTAAATTTTAAACTGAACACACTTTATTACTGCAATTGCGAAAAAGTATGAAGGAATTGTTCAAAATTCACCAAAATTTCACCACAGTGTCTTAAAGCCTTAAAAGTATTGCACACCAAATTTGGAAGCTTTAACCCTTAAAATAACGGAACCGGAGCCGTTTTTATATTTAACCCCTTTACAGTCCCTGGAATCTGCTTTGCTGAGACCCAACCAAGCCCAAAGGGGAATACGATACCAAATGATGCCTTCAGAAAGACTTTTCTATGTATCAGAGCTCCACACACATGCAGCTGCATGCCATGCTGTTCTCAAAAACAAGTGCGCCATACCGGCGCGAAAATGAGGCTCTGACTATGATTAGGGAAAGCCCCTATAGAATAAAGTGTCTAAAACAGTGCCTGCCGATATTATTTTACAAAAAATACCCAGATTAAATGATTCCTCAAGGCTAAATATGTGTAAATATGATCGATTTAGCCCAGAAAATGTCTACAGTCTTAATAAACCCTTGTGAAGCCCTTATTTACTGTCTGAATAAAAATGGCTTACCGGATCCCATAGGGAAAATGACAGCTTCCAGCATTACATCGTCTTGTTAGAATGTGTCATACCTCAAGCAGCAAAAGACTGCTCACTGTTCCCCCAACTGAAGTTAATTCCTCTCAACAGTCCTGTGTGGAACAGCCATGGATTTTAGTAACGGTTGCTAAAATCATTTTCCTCATACAAACAGAAATCTTCATCTCTTTTCTGTTTCAGAGTAAATAGTACATACCAGCACTATTTTAAAATAACAAACTCTTGATTGAATAATAAAAACTACAGTTAAACACTAAAAAACTCTAAGCCATCTCCGTGGAGATGTTGCCTGTACAACGGCAAAGAGAATGACTGGGGTAGGCGGAGCCTAGGAGGGATCATGTGACCAGCTTTGCTGGGCTCTTTGCCATTTCCTGTTGGGGAAGAGAATATCCCACAAGTAAGGACGACGCCGTGGACCGGACACACCTATGTTGGAGAAATTGATAATAGAAGTAAATTAGGAAGTTGTTTAAAATTGCATGCTCTATCTGAATCATGAAAGAAAACATTTGAGTTTTGTATCCCTTTAATTAAAGGGTAAAAAAACCTCACTTCCCATTAAACAGTTTGCTCACCTGGCAAAGACGTCAGCACTGAGCACGGAGCCGATTATATTCCCAAGGTGAGGAACATTATTTACATAGGGCAAAGCACTAGTAATCAAGATGTTTTTTGCACCTTCAGTTGGGAGGCTGAAATAGAAGAGGACAGTTGGGCACATTAGTCTTTTTTTTAACAAAATTATATCAGAAATGTATGACCTTAAAAACAAGTAACATAATTTGATCAATAATCATTTAAAAGCAGCAATAACATTAAACATAGGCTTCTCTTACTTCCAATAAATCAAATGGAGGCCATTAAATATACAAACTGATAGCAACATCTAAGAGTGCATTCAAAATAGAATAATGTGAACTCACAGACACAAAGATTACCTTAAAGGGACAGTACACTGTAAAATTGTTTTTATATTAATGCATTTTCAATGACTTGTTATACCAGCTGCAAAGTATAACATTTATAAGAAATTGCATTTTTTGGTTTATTTGTGTATAAGAAGTAGCTGGTTTTGTGATTTTAAACCACAGCCTATTACAATGGGTTGAGCTTCAGGTAATATCAGATCTCATTATGTTATCACTTTTATGTACAAAGACACTTGCTTCCTTATCTTATCTTTGTCTAGAAAACCAAAGTTCAAAACTTGGAGAGAACAATGAAAAATTATCATTTTATTACTTAACGATCATGCCCCCCACTGAGAGTGTAATCTCTTCTGCTGGCTGTGTTTACTTAGGCTATTCAATAGAATATACTCCAGTATAGAAACTTTCAGTATAGGTTTGGAAACTACAGGCTAAATCGGCTATTTCAAATGCAAATATAGGAGTAAAGGAGCTACGTGTAAACAATTTAAAATACTCCAGCAGGTAAAATGAATCATTGGCAACAATTTAAAGGGGAGATTTTTTTTGTGTGAACTGTCCCTTTAAAGGGACAGGACAATAAACAAATTCCTATATAGTTTATATCAGCAATTAACCCTTTCACTACTGGGAATTTCAGAGAAAAACTTTCACAAAAGTACCAAAACTTTTAAAATATTTTTGCTATCACTTAATTTAAATAGAAATAGAGCCTTTATATTTTTTGTTTTTGTAATTTACCTATGAAAACAGTATATATTTTTAGAGTAGAAAACCCAAGGTATTGATCTAGGCCCATTTTTTTTTTAAATTTGGCAGTAATATAAAAATAAATCAACGTTTTTGGAAACTTTGGGTTTCTCACTGAAATTACTTACACACAACTACTGCAACCATAAGACAATGGTTGTAAAAGCTTTCTGGGATCCCCTTTGTTCAGAAAAAGCAGACATGCATGGCTTTGCCATTGGTTTTTGGCAATTAGAAGGCCGCTAACTGCAGCCATACACCATTCTTCTGAAATTCCCAGCAGTGAAGGGGTTAATCAGTTAGCTTGTAAGGCTAATATTTGCTTTAATGTAGGGATTACCCTCCCACCTGAAACCTAACACCCTAATCCCTCCCAAACAGCTCTCTCCCCCACCCACTGGTCAACACCATCTTAGGTGCTGGCAAACAGAAGCCCTAAACTGCATACTGGCAGACTATTTAAAAAAAAAATAAAAAAATTATATATATATATATATATATATATATATATATATATATATATTTATATTTATATATATTTCTGTAGTGTATGGATCCATTCACACCCTCCCACCTCCCTGATGTCGCTCCAAACAGCTCTTTAACCCTCCCCCCTCCCACTGTTCCCCGACATATTATTTACTGCCAGTCTGCAAACGGTAAATTATTCTTTTTTTCAATTTTATATTTGTTTTATATATATTTTTTTCTATAGTGTAGGGTCCCACACCCTCTCCAACGAATATTTTTCTGTCGTGTAGGGACCCATCCTCTCTCCCTTCCTAATCATTTGGCATAGTGTAGGGAATCCCGCCGCTACCCCCTCCTGCGTTGTGCAACCAACCCACTTTCCTTCCTGCCAACACCAACGGAAGATAATTATGTAGAGTGTCACTCTAATGGTCAGCGATCTGGCTTCATATGGTAACGGATCAGTGCCTTCTGCCCCCTGGTTGCAGCTCCTGCTGTCTAAGCTGACAGCAGGGCCTTTGTGCTGAATGTAAGAACTACATCAACTCAGTACGCTGAGCAAAATACTGTGTGACCTAGTACCTATGCCCATTTGGTGCAAGGGGTTAAGCACTGCATTCCAAATGGTCTGCATTCTCAATAAAAGGTTTAAAAGCATTTAAAGGTGTCCTTTTGTTAAAAAATTGCCTTGTTCTGTAGTCTATAGAGTATTGTTTATCTCATCTACTTTGAAGTGGCCAATTAGGATTACACACAAATTATTTTCTGCATTAATAAAAAAATAATGCTGAAGCATATAGCTCGGTACTATATGCATTCTGGGACAAGCAAAAACCCACAGGGAAAAAAACGGCAAAAATAAATAAATAATAAAAGTAGGCTGTAAAGTTGTTTAACTACACACAGTTACATATTTTATGTAGAATCTGAGTTAAATTACGATAAATATACAGCATAATGGAAAAGGCTGGAGTGTATATGAGACTCACATGGGGTGCTGCCTTTGTCTTGGCTTTGGAGCATCAGTTAGGCCTCTAGCCCAAACCTCAGCAGCGGCTACAATATCCTCCTCTGACAAGGTCTGAACAGCTGCATCTTCCCCCTTTAAAACAAACAAACAAACAAACAAACTATAATTAAAGAATATAAGTTATTCTTTCATCAACGCTACAAATTCCTATAACCCAAGGCAAGAAACGTGTTAAAAAAAAAAGTTACAAGAGAAAAATATATTTCAGTTTAACAGGTAAATATCATACAGAAAATGAAAATACTAGTTTTATTAGTTTTCCAATTAATAATGAAAAAAATACTAAACATTGAAATATTTCCCTAGGTACTAATGAAAGTGATTTAATAAATATACAAAAGCACATACACACTCTCACTAATAGATGGAAAAAAAACACATAAAGAAAAGGAATAGGCAGTCAATAATCACAATGTTTGGGGATTATCAAGATTGAGTAATAATGTATAATTTTATTACTTTTTTGGGGGTCTGCACCATTATAGTTACTCTTTCAAACTAAACTTAGGTACACGTTTTGAGCTTCCTTCCAAATTTTATGATTAAATGTATCACCTGTTTATGTTTCATTCTAAACGTTATATTGAGCATTTACAATATTTGTAGGTTACTTTTGATTTTGTAAATATATGGAAAGCTGTAGGTATCATCATCATTTATTTGTATAATGCCACAACATTCTATAGCGCCGAGTACAGAGATGGTGTATATGATGACAAAGATTTGTAATAAGATACAAATATATAACAGACTAAACATCTAGTACAGGAGGAGGAGGGCCCTGCTCCAAAGAAGTTACTATATAAAAAATATTTCTATTAAAATGATTTTGTTTTCTTGGTATCCATTGTTGAAAAGCAAGTAGGTAGGCTCAGCAGGGGCACTATATGCCAGCAGTTTTGCAAGAATGCTTTCAACAGTTATACATTTAGTGAACACTGCTGCCATCTAGTGCTCAAAAGCATTCATGTAAAACTGCTGCCATATGTGCTCCAGACACATGCATTCTAACTACATAGGTTTTCTCTATAACAATACCATGAGAACAAAAATAAAATTGTAACAGAATCAAAATGGAAACTTTTTTTTGTGTGTGTATGCTCTGTCATAGAAAACTGGTTTTATGTCCTGTTAAGTGGTATTGTTGTATAATCAGTTTGGAAAATAATGTAATTTTGATTTTGTTTTATTTTTCCTGACCTCCACACTGAAATTATTTAATTCTCATGGGGCATGCAGAAATAGTGCAATCTCGCTATTTTTAGCAAGATCGCAGCAGAGAGAAGCCCAGGACTGCAGCAACGTACAGGGTACGTCGCTGGTCCTTAAAGGGACACTGAACCCAAATGTTTTTTTCTTTCTTGATTCAGATAGAGCATGCAATTTTAAGCAACTTTCTAATTTACTCCTATTATCAAATTTTCTTCATTCTCTTAGTATCTTTATTTGAAAAGCAAGAATGTAAGTTTAGATCCTGGCCCATTTTTGGTGAACAACCTGTGTTCTTGCTGATTGGTGGATAAATTCACCCACCAATAAACAAATGCTGTCCCGGTCTGAACCAAAAATTGTCTGGCTCCTTAGCTGCGATGCTTTCTTTTTTTAAATAAAGATAGCAAGAGAATGAAGAAAAATTGATAATAGGAGTAATTTTGAAAATTGCATGCTCTATATGAATCACGAAAGAAAAAATTTGGGTTCAGTGTCCCTTTAAGGGCATAGTGACCAGCGTCGTACAGGGTATATGTGGTATCTGAATCAAGTCCCTTTAATGAAGAATTACTAGGCTGTGGATATGGACTCTGGAGAGCATTATTTATCAACACCCCAAGAGTGAGTGAGCCAAGTCCTCAAAGCTATATAGCTGGAAATTGCATAAGAAATTAGGCTTCTATATTCCAATATTTAACAGAGAATGGACTTTTGAACATTGAACATTTCCCCTGAATTATATAATATTCTTACATGATAAATTAATTTATGTCTTGGTAGTGAGAGTCTACAATCCTTACTCTTGGGAATTACATCACCTGGCCACCATGAGGAGGCACCAGAGCTGTCATATATCCCTCCTACTTCCCTTTCCCTCCCAGTAGTGCATAATGCAGAGGAAAAAAGAAAGTAAGAAGGGCACAGAGGTGCAACACTAGGACTATTGAAACCATGTACTACAATGATTGGGTGGGTTCATGGACTCTCACTACCAAGAAAGAAATGAATTTATCAGGTTATGTTTTCTTTCTATTGGTAGTGAAAGTCCACGATCCTTACACTAGTGAACACCCAAGCTGAGAAGTCCACAAAGTGAATGGGTGGAAAAAATGTAAGGCAGGCACCTAAGTACTCGACAAGCTGACTGGAGTTTGACACTGCGCTGATCTGTCAGGAAAATTCTCATTGATATTGAATCTATAACCACTCCCAAGAAACACACTCTTGTCTGAGGAGTGAGAGAACTTATTGGGAACGTAGATTATCCAACCATGATTGCGAAAAGACCCAAGTTACTTCTCTGTGTGAGAAATTGCTGAAGGTAAAGATGGATATTGAACCAAGATATCGTCCAGGTATGGAGCTACCGATATGTCCTGAAAACGAATGACAGAAATAAGAGTTCCCACCACCTTGATAAAGATTCTGGGAGCAGCAGCCAACCCCGAAGGGAAGAGACACAAACTGGTAATGTTAGTTTAGAAAGGCAAACCGGAGAAACTGATGGTGATCCGGATAAATAGGAATGTGAAGGTACGCATCCTTTAGATCTATGGTAGACATGAATTGCCCCTGAAGAACCAAGGGTAGAATTAATCTGATGGTCTCCATCTTGAAGGATGATACTCTCAGAAATTTGTTCAAAGTTCGTTCTTTTTCAGAACAATGAACAGGTTTGATAAAACCGTTTTTCTTGATTCTTTAAAGGAACTGGATTGATGACACCCATGTCCTCTAAGTTTTTTTTACACACTATAGAAAAGCCACTCTCTTCTCTGGCCTTTTTGAAATATGAGACAGAATAAATCTTCCTTTTGGAGGTCTGGACCCTGAGAGACAGTGTCTTATACCTGGGATTTTGAACCGACTTTTTCCAAATCTCTTGAAACAGGTTTAGTCTGCCCCCTACCAGAGTTGAGTCTGGATTGGGGCCGTACTTTTATGCTGTTTTGGAATCAGAGGACGACGACTTCTGCTGTGTGGCTTTGTTCCAAACCTGATTCAGCTTCCAAATTTTATTTTGCAAATCTGACTTCTGGGACACTGTAGACCTCTTAATCTTCTTTTGGCACAAGAACGAAAAAGACCACCAGGTTTCCCCTTCTGGGTTCCTGAGGTAAAAAGAACCCTTGCCCCCTGTTCCCGTAGAATTAACGTAATCCAAACCTGGACCAAATAATGTCTTACCCTTAAAGGCCAAAGTTAAAAGTTTGGATTTAGAAACCATGTCTGCCGATCAAGACTTAAGCCATAGTGCTCTGCGAAACAACACTGCCAAAGCTGTAGTCTTGGAATTGATAGGGACAATCTGAATATGGCATCACATATAAATGAGTTTGCCGTTTTCAAAGCTTGAGTTCTACTTAAACTCATTTAGTATTGCACCAATAATCTGCTGCCCCCACAACTGCTGCAATGCTCACTGTGGGTTGATACCTTAGGCCTCCTAGTAGAAAAGCCTTCCGTAAGAAACCCTCAAGTTTCCTATCCATAGAAGACATCTTTAAAAGATGTCTTCTAAAGGGATAGTTGTTGTTCTTTTAGCCAGAGTAGAAATTGCATCATTCACCTTAGGGATAGTGCCCCATAACTCCACACTGGTCTCAGCAATAGGAACAAGTTTTTCTTAATTATCAGCCGGGTTAAACAGTACACCCGCTTTGTCCCATCCTTGGTAATGATCTCATCTATCAAAGAAGGTACCAGAAAAGTCTCAGGGGAGCAAGATCTAGGCCTGAAAATAAGATCTAACTTATGTATAGGCTTCGAATCCTGAATCCCTAAAGTCTTTAAAACCTCCTTTAAAAGAAAACGCAAGTGTTCTATTATAAACTGAAACGTCATTTCTTGCAGATCCTTGTCTGGCTGTGCAAGAGTCATAAGCAGATACTGCTCCCTCTGAGATGGAACATAACCCCTCTAAATCAGAGCCCTGAACCTGACTGAGTACTTTGGGCCTCAGACCCGCAGTGTTTAATCTGTCTCTTGCGCTTACTTGGACTCAGACACTGCCACTTGTAATGGGGCCCTAAACCCTTCTGAAAAATCAGAACAATCTTGATTTACTTGCACAACGTGATTATTCACATTTGGAGGTGAACTGGACGAGGGAGTAAAACTGTCAAAAAAAAGCATTGCATAATTGAGCAGGAGGACATACTATAACCTCCTTAAATAAGGTTATAGTAGTAGGGGATATAAATATGGTAGTTGTATATCAGAAAGCGCCTAACTAGAGGCTATGGGAAATGGGTTTGGGAAATATCGTATATTTCTAGATTTCAAATATGATAATTCTCATATGTGTTGGAATGTATTCAGGAATATTAGGTTAAAATGTATACAAATTAACAAATTTATTTCCTCATACAATTGATTAAAACATATAATTAAAACATACAGTTAAAAACATGGATCCATGTAAAAACATACAATTATGATATGTGACAATCTTGATTTATAAAAACACAATGTTAACATAATAGTTTCTAAACTATTCTCTTAAAATTCTCTTAAAATTCTTACAACATTTCTTAAAAAACATATGGTTTAAGTATGGTTCGTTGTGGTCACCAACCGGTTAAGGTGATTTAATATTTCCAAAACAGTTTCTACTCTCTTGTTTGGTGTGTCTTCTTCAGTAAGACGTGAAACAAAAATTTTTTTTTTAAGTGTTAAAATAGTGATGAAAAAAGAATGAAAAAAAGTGTAATAAAAATTCCAAAATATTAAAAATTAGGTAAAATCAAACGCGTTGACAGTCATTGGTGAGCAACTTTTCATTATTTCTATTACATTTGTAGCATTATTGCACTGTCATTTTGTTGTTTACAGGTTTTATAAGGATAGAGTCTTTTATCACAGACCGAACACCTTAGAAACAATACACCAACAACAAACCATTTGTTAAGGAGAAGGAGGATTCACACCAGCTATAATTTTCTACACTTACTTTAATCACAGACTTATTATTGGATAAGGATTTGGATTTAATTCAACATTTAAAAAAATTTTCCACATACTTTTTCACTAATTTGGTATCTACAATCACCAAAACCACAACTTTGGACATAAAACACGGAAGAATTTTACCATTATTTTTTCACTTTTTGATTTTTGATTTTACCTAATTTTTAATATTTTGGAATTTTTATTACACATTTTTTCATTATTTTTTCATCACTATTTTAACACTTAAAATTTTTTTTTGTTTCACGTCTTACTGAAGAAGACACACCAAACAAGAGACTAGAAACTGTTTTGGGAATATTAAATCACCTTAACCGGTTGGTGACCACAACGAACCATACTTAAACCATATGTTTTAAGAAATGTTGTAAGAATTTTAAGAGAATTTTAAGAGAATAGTTTAGAAACTATTATGTTAACATTGTGTTTTTATAAATCAAGATTGTCACATATCATAATTGTATGTTTTTACATGGATCCATGTTTTTAACTGTATGTTTTAATTATATGTTTTAATCAATTGTATGAGGAAATAAATTTGTTAATTTGTATACATTTTAACCTAATATTCCTGAATACATTCCAACACATATGAGAATTATCATATTTGAAATCTAGAAATATACAATATTTCCCAAACCCATTTCCCATAGCCTCTAGTTAGGCACTTTCTGATAAACAACTACCATATTTATAACCCTTCTAGGGGTAGCTAGGTACCCCATTTATCACTAAGCACTATTGGGATATTATGAGCGCTGAGAGATATCATTGACACCTATAGTAGTAGGGGAAGTAGAAGGGATATATCAAAGCTCTGGTAGGGTGTCTTTGCCTACTCCTGGTGGTCAGGTGATGAAATTCCCAAGTGAAAGGATTGTGGACTCTCACTACCATTAGAAAGAACGTGATTTTATTAAATCTATAAAAGACATAGTAAAACACAAATGTTCCATCAAACTCCACTCCTCTGAGCCAATAACCTGGTTTTAAAATGTCAGTGTCTCCACTGAGGTGCTTTGATCCCTCACTGCCATAAATCACTAGACAACTATGGGAACATGCTATGAGGATATTCTCCCTGTCTTCTCTGAAAAAAAAGTGTCCCATAACAACTTTGTGATTATACAGTAAATATGTTTGTCTTGTGTACATGAGTGTGAATCCTGATAAATGTTATTTATTGAGTAAGATGTCAAATATTTGAGTGGCTCCACACAGGTTGGTGCACTAAGGAGAGAACTAAGGACTGCTGGATGTTATTATAGGACATTTTGCCACTCAAACATTAGAAACAGTTTTTTTTGTTAGCACTCAGTAAATCTATCAACCATATAGAACAGGGTAGTACACACCGGTCACCTTGCTGAGACACAGATACATGAAGTTACCTCTTGCTCATTGCTAACTGCTTTGTCAGATGGCAGTGTGGGTGCGGGAAGTTTCTGTAGGTACGGTTTGAAAACTGATGACCCTTGACCCTTCAGCAATGATTCCACTGCTTTCTGGCATTGTTCTAGTTGACTTATGTTTTGAAACCAACTTTTCAAAGATTTCAAATCTCCTAGAGGAAAAACACACTAAGTTAGATTTTTTTTGAATAAACCAATACAAAGATCTAGCACCAAGCTTAGGGAACATCTGAGTTTAATTATTAATGGTACCTGATAGGCTGGTTACGTCTCCAATAAGTGGGTAGATGGCACCCCATACAACAATGTCA
Source organism: Bombina bombina (assembly GCF_027579735.1). Taxonomy (NCBI): domain Eukaryota; kingdom Metazoa; phylum Chordata; class Amphibia; order Anura; family Bombinatoridae; genus Bombina; species Bombina bombina. The sequence goes on along the minus strand of NC_069501.1, from coordinate 1,013,601,891 downwards.
GCAACAGATAGTGCGTCCTAAAAGAGAGTTTAAATAAACCATTGTACACAAACATACCCCCACCCCCGCATAAATGGTTTAATTAAACTAATTATACAAGATTATAGAGCTGGTTGAATGACTGCATGTTGTACATAGGCTGATCCTGATTTTAAACCCTATTAAACATGTCTTTTGCCTGGCACGCTTAATATTATATGTTATACATATACCAATTACCTACAATGTTTCTTTAAAAAGGTGCCAGTATTGATGTTCTCCACTGTCATGTCTGGCAAACCAAATAAAACAGTTGCTGGACATTCTTCTATATTCTGCATAAAATGTATAATTTGTGTAGTAAAACACTTTTGATGTACAGTTATAATTTATTCTGGCTATTTTTTCTGCTATTAAACTTTGAAAATTGTTTTTAAACATCCTGCAGAATTCAGATCCCAGACCCTACAACATTCTACCCAGAGTTCAGTGCAGGGGTTCATTTATATCTCTCCCTAATTGGCCACAGCACATAAGATAAGGTAAACAATACTTAAGTTATATTTCAAGGGGTGCAATCCTGGACTGCAAGATAACGATAACAATGCTTTTAAAATATATATTGTACAGTCCTCATTTTCTAATATATATAAAACGCACACATAAAACTTAATTTAGTGTCTGATTAGTCTAAAAATAGTAAATAGTAACCACCACTCATAACCACTTATACGTGATATGCCACATTCAGTTGTAGTTCTTGTAGTTGAGGGACCTTCAAACATGGATTTTATCCATAATAAAAAGTTCAAATTCTTCCTGCAAAACTTAGCAGTATATTGAATTATTTATTAACATATACAGATTTGTAGATGGATAACATTCTACTATGGCTCTATGTTATAAAATTTAATAAAAAGTGACCATCATTTTTTTGCATGTTAAAACTTTTGTTCTGTAATGTAACCCTAAAAATTGTAGTATTTGCATTTCCAATAGAAGCAGCAAGATGTTCGATATGCACAAAACCTTCTTTAAAATGGGACACTAGTCAAAATTAAACTTTCATGATTCAGATATGGCATGCAGTTTTAAACACTTTCCAGTTTACTTTTATCATCACATATGCTTTGTTCTCTTGGTATTCTTTGTTGAAAGCTAAATCTAGGTAGACTCATATGCTAATTTCTAAGTCCTTGAAGGCCACTCTTATCTAGTGCATTTTGACAGTTTTCAACAGCTAGACAGTGCTAGTTCTTGTGTGCCATATAGATAACATTGTGCACATTCCCATGGAGTTATTTATGAGTCAGCATTAATTGGCTAAAATGCAAGTCTGTCAAAAGAACTGAAATAAGAGGACAGTCTGCAGAGGCTTAGATAAAAGATAATCACAGAGGTAAAAATGCATTAATATAACCATGTTGGTTATGCAAAACGGGGGAATGGGCAATAAAAGGGACTATCTTTTTAAACAATATACATTCTGGAATAGTCTGTCCTTTTAAATCTCTCTAAATTGGCAACAATGCAATACAGTGAATAATTTATGATGCAGAAATAAAAAAAAAGTCTAATGTCCCTTTAAGGCCCATAAAACTGCAAAAAGAAAATGCTCCAATGCATTTTCTTATTGCACTATTGTTTGTCTATACCCTCTTTGTTGGGGTTTATGTATAGGCAAGCAACAGTACAGTAAGAAACTGCATTAGAGCATTTTCTTGTTGTAGTTTTATGTCCATTTAAACACATTGTTCTGTCATGCTCGATGGCTAATAAAGATAAGCAGACTTTAAAATGTAGAAACCTTAACCATGTGCACATTATGGAACAGATTTTGTATGAATATCTGGGAATCATTGCCAAGTGAATTATACTGTACATCTCTCTGGAACACAGTTATAGTCAATGTTTGTGGATATGTCTAATTAACAGTGAACCGTTAGCTAAGATAGATGTGCCATACAAATGTATTTATTGTATTTATTCAAGCGCTATGAGTTTCTGAAAACATTGGTAATTAATGGCCTTGGGTATTATACTTACATTGACTAAATAGTGACTGTTTGTCTTTGCAAGACTTTGATCCAGATAGCTTAGCAACTTGTTGATGTGTAGCAAGCTGTCATCTTTATTCTTTCCTTGTACCACATGGGAATAAAGTGCTACAGACAGCCCTGGCTAAAGACATGAAACAAATAAAACAGAACAAACAAAACAATATATTTAAGTGAGCCGTTAATGCTGATCCTTTTAATGTCACAAGTGATTATATGCATTTTATAACAATACCGTTATCTGTCATTTATAAATAAATATAATCCAATTGCATTACATTTGTAATCTTGTTAGGATAACGCACCTGAAGCTCAGCTGCTTCCCATTCCAGCCACTGATGAGTTAAATCACACAAGTCTTTCCCAGATGACAAGAAAAAGAACCTAACAAGGTAAACAGAAGACAGCGGTCACATATATTGTTACTGGATATCAATGACCGGTAGTGATAACAGAGCTTACAGTTTAGCAGTAAAACTGTATATTTTATTGTAAAATAAAATGCTAAATGTATATACTATGCAGCTTCATATTCTATACACAGACAAACACACCTATATATTTACTGGGACTAGGGACACCCACTCATTTTTGTTTTTAAGCTCTTAGCTGTTTGCAGTTTGTTTCTTTCGGCAAACTATACATTTTGTGTTTTTTCTTTTTTGTAAAGCAGCAGTTTATTTACTATATAGCGGATTCTCATTTTTCCCTACTGGATAGGGTTACTTCTGTGGAATAAGAGAGGAATAAACGCTTATTGCACAGTGATAGATGTGCTTTCATTTGAATATGTTCTTTAAACACACATACACAAAGGTTTTTCCTTCTTGCTTAGTTTACAGTTGGGGACGTCATGGCAACTATTTGTTTAGTACAATCACTGGACTTCCTGATTTTTTGATGGAGGAAGTATTAAGGTATTCAATGTGTGCTTGTTGCACTATTTGGTCTGCCTGATGAAGGGGACTCCTTTACCCCAAAACATCAAATTGGTAATGAAACAAAATCTGGTAAGCGTTGCTCCTTTGCATGACTTAAAGGGACAGTATACTGTAAAATAGTTTTTCCCTTAATGTGTTTACAATTGCATTTTTTACCAACTGCAGAGTAAAAAATTTATGAAAATTAGCTTTTTAAGGTTTATTTGTGTATATTAAATAGCTGATTTTGTGTTTTGAAGCCACAGCCTAATAAAATAGGTTGAGCTTGTAGGTTTAATCAGATCTGATTACTGTATCACATTGTGCACATATACCTGCTTCTTTATCTTATATCTGTCCTTAAAACAATCACCAGTACTTTGAGAGAGCAATGGAAAATCAACATTGTATTACCTTATCTCTGCTATATCCGGCTGGGAGTGTAATTTCTTCTGCTGGCTGTGTTTACAAAGCTTATCTATAGCTGGTACGCGCGGCCACAAACTTTCAGAATAGGTGGGGATACCACATGCTAAATTAACAATTTCAAATGCCAACATAAGGGTAAAGGAGCTACTTGTAAACAATTTAATGCACTCCAGCAGGTAAAGTGGATCATTGGGAACAAATTAAAGGGGAGAAAAATTTTGAGTAAACTGTCCCTTTAAAAGACTTGGATATGAAGAACCAGCAGTGCTTCCTTTCTTGGAACACTAATTATATATCTACACACACACACACATATTCATATATTTTTAGTTTTATTTTAGAAGATGGATATACAGGCTTTGGCATAGAGACAGAGATAATATAAAGAAGTGTGTGTGTGTGTGTATGTATGTGTAAACAGTGATAAAACCAGGAGATCTGATTTCTCTGCAAGCTCAACCCATTTTAATGGGTTGTGGTTTCACAGAACAACAACAGCTATAGGTATCTGTTTCCTTCTATTCAATAGAAGCCACTTTTGGACCTGAAACTAGAGGCAGAGGTTAAACTCAATTGATTTAACTACTAATATGGATCACCACAAACCCAGCAATATGTATGTGACATCTATGTACTCTTCATTGAGGTCCGCATTGGGCTATCTGTAATAATTGTTTATTACATATGCATATATACAAGAAAATCAAAGCTATGCATACTAAGGCATAAGAGGAGGTTAGAAAAGAAAAAAAAGTGCCACTTTTATAGTTAAAGGAGAAGAAAGAATATTAAACAAACCAGGTAGGTGCAACATAATTTAAAATATAAAGTGACTCTGTTGGGCTAAAAAGTATCAGCATACTGTATTCCCAAACAGATAGCATATTAGCTAGCTGAAAATAACTTCCCTCCATAGCAAATCTCAAATGCTGCCTAATCAACCCTAAAGATCGAAAAGCTAAAACATTTTAACCACCAAATCAATCAACAGTTAAAGGGACATTAAACCCAAATTTTTTCTTTCATGATTCAGATAGAGCATACATATGTAAACAACTTTTCAATGTACTTCTATTACCAATTTTGCTTCATTCTCTTAGAAACCTTTCTTGAAGAAGCAGCAATGCATTACTGGGAACTAGCTGAACACATTGGTAAGCCAATCACAAGAGGCATATGTGTGCAGCCATCAATCAGTAGCTAGCTCCCAGCTTCTGAGCCTATCTAGATATGCTTTTAAACAAAGTATACAAAGGTAACGAAGCAAATAAGATAAAAGAAGTACATTGGAAAGTTGTTAAAATTTGTGTGCTCTGTCTAAATCATGAATGAAAATTTTTGGGTTTCATGTCCCTTTAAGGAGAGAACAGTATTATATTATAAGTCTAGCCCACTCCCAGCTCAACTAATCAGGCACGTCACCCATCACACAATGTACAACATGGATTTGTCACTTGTGTTAAGATAAAATGAAAGTGCCAAAATGGTAATCTAGTAACTTTAGTATACAACATGCCAATAGAGAGCTCTGTGGCAGATAAGAGCCCGATAGATAGGGAGACCTGAATTTCCAGACCAATCATCGATCCCACAACAAAACCAGGCTCATGTAGCACAACATCAATAACCAGTAGATGGCCCCCACATAAAGATTCTCACTGATTAGTTCCTAAAAGCAGGACAAATTAGTATTTACATTCTGCAACCCGGGCTGTATCCCAGCTTTTATTTTTTGGGGCTCTGTTGATATGTGCAGCAAGAACTGTAAGTATTAGGGTATCCCATCCAACCCAGCCCGGCTATTATGCAGGGACAATACAGCCTGCAACTCCTCTAGTAATTACCCCGGCCTTGTATTCCCACACTGTGCAGCCAAGGGCCTACATTTCTAAAGTTTGCACCACCTCACTGCTGCTATTGGGGGAACTACTTGTTGTCCTCCAGAATTGAAAGAGGCATGGGAAAGTATTAGACTGTAAGGTAGCATCCACAACCCCCCACCAAAAAAAAAAAAAAAAAAAAAAATGTGCACAATCCATTGCAGGACTTCCTTAAACTACTGCAGACAAGAGATCATATGAGTAATCTCAACACAAAAAAGCACTATCAGCACTCCAGAATGAAAAAATAAAAGTCCTTTATTAATACATATTAAAAAAAAAACATAATTTATGTAAGAACTTACCTAATAAATTAATTTCTTTCAGGGTAGCAAGAGTCCATGAGCTAGTGATGTATGGGATATACATTCCTACCAGGAGGGGGCAAAGTTTCCCAAACCTCAAATGCCTATAAATACACCTCTCACCTCACTCACTCCTCAGTTTAACGTATAGCCAAGTTAGTGAGGTGTAAAAGGAGTAAAAGCATAAAAGAGAGGAACAGGATAAAGTGCTTTATATAAAAAAAATCATAACCCCCAAAAAATTGGGTTGGTCTCATTGACTCTTGCCACCATGAAAGAAATGAATTGATCAGGTACGTTCTAATATAAATAAGCTTTGTGAATCAAAAGCTTCAACCAAGATGCCAAGGAAATAGAGGCTTTCTGACCTTTTCTGGAACCAGAAAAAATAACAAATAGACTAGAAGTCTTTCTGAAATCTTAAATAGCCTCAACATAATATTTCAAAGCTCTTACCACATCCAAAGAATGTACAGACCTTTCAAGAGTATTCTTAGGATTAGGACACAAGGAAGGAACAATAACTTCACCATCGAAGTTGTTAGAATTCACAACTTTAGGTAAAAATTTAAACGAAGTCCGCAAAACAGCTTTATCTGGATGAAAAAAATCAGATAAGGAGACTAACGAGAGAGAGCAGACAATTCAGAAACTAGCAGAAGAGATAGCCAAAAGAAATAACACTTTCCAAGAAAGTAGTTTAATTTCCAAAGAATGCATAGGCTCAATAGGAGGAGCCTGCAAAATCTTTAAAACCAAATTAACACTCCAAGGAGGAGAAATTGATTTAATAACAGGTTTGATACAAATCAAAGCCTGAACTAAACAGTGAATATCAGGAAGCTTAGCAATCTTTCTATTAAATAAGACAGAAAGAGCAGAGATTTGTCCTTTCAATTTATTTGCAGATAAACCGTTATCCAAACCATCCTGAAGAAACTGTAGATTTCTAGTAATTTTAAAATAATGCCATGAATAATCATGAGTGGAAAACCATGAAATATAGGTTTTCTAAACCCTATGATAAATCTTCCTTGAAACAGACTTACGAGCCTGTATCATAGTGTTAGTCATAAAGGTTTCTCTGACTATGTAATTAAGAACCAAGCGTTCAATTTCCATGCCTTCAAATTTAGAGATTTGAGATCCTGATAGAAAACTGGGCCTTGAGATAGAAGGTCTAGTCTTATAGGAAGTGACCAAGGCTGGCAACTGGACATTCGGACAAGGTCCGCATACCAAAACCTGTGAGGCCATGCTGGTGCTATCAGAAACACATAAGATTGTTCCATTATGATCTTGGAGATCATCTTTGGAAGAAGAACCAGAGGCGGAAAAATATAAGCAGGTTGGTAAAACCAGGGAACTGCTAGAGCATTCATCATTTCTGCCTGAGGATCCCTGGACCTGGAAAGGTATCTGGGAAGTTTCTTGTTCAGACGAGAGGCCATCAGATCTATTTCTGGAAGACCCCACATCTATACAAGTTGAAAAAACATCTGGATAGAGAAACCACTCCCCCCCGGATGTAGAGAATGACTGCTGAGATAATCCACTTCCCAATTGTCTACACCTGGGATATGAATTGCAGAGATTTGACAAGAGTTGGATTCTGCCCAAGAAAGTATCATAGAAACTTCTTTCATTGCTTAAGGACTGCAAGTCCCCCCCTTGATGATTTATATATGCCACTGTTGTGATATTGTCTGTTTGAAAACAAATGTTAAGTTGTCTCTTTAATAAAGGCCAGGCCTGAAAAGCTCTGAAAATAGCACAGAGTTCTAAAATATTGATTGGTAACCTTGCCTCTAGAGGATTCCAAACCCCTTGTGCTGTCAGAGACCCCCAGACAGCTCCCTAACCTGTAAAACTTGCATCTGCTGTGATCACAGTCCAGGAAGGACGAACAAAGGAGGCCCCTTGAACAATAAGGTGATGGTTTAACCACTAAGTCAGAGAGAGTTGAGTGTTGGGATTTAAGTATATCAACTGTGATATCCGAGTATAATCCCTGCACCACTGGTACAACATGCAAAGCTGTAGAGGTCTCATTTGAAAATGAGCAAAGGGGATTGCGTCTGATGCTGCAATCATGAGACCTAAAACGTCCATGCACATAGCCACTGAAGGGAATAATAGAGACTGATGGTTAAGACAAGTTAAGACCAATTTAATTTGTCTCTTGTCTGTTAGAGAAAGAGTCATGGACACTGAATCTATCTGGAAACCTAAGGTGACCTTAGTCTGAGGAATCTAGAAACTCTTTGGTAAATTGATCCTCCAACCATGTCTTTGAAGAAACAACATTAGTTGTTTCGTGTGAGATTCTGCTTAATGAAAAGATTGAGCCAATACCAAGATATCGTCCAAATAAGGAAACCCTGCAATACCCTGCTCTCTGATTACAGTTAAAAGGGCACCAAGAACCATCGAGAAAATTCTTGGTGCTGTTGTTAGGCCAAATGGAAGAGCGACAAATTGGTAATGCTTGTCTAGAAAAGAGAATCTCAGAAAACGATAGTGGTCTGGATGAATTGAAATGTGAAGATAAACGTCCTGTAAGTCTATTGTGGACATGAAATGACCTTGCTGAACAAAAGGCAGAATAGTCCTTATAGTCACCATCTTGAAAGTTGGGACTCTTACAAAACGATTTAAAGTTTTCAAATCCAGGATTGATCTGAAATAATCTTCCTTCTTTGGGACAATGAATAGATTTGAATAGAAACCCGATCCCTGTTCCTGCTGAGGAACTGGTACAATCACCCCTGAAAGCTCTAGGTCTGAAACACACTTCAGAAAAGCCGGAGCCTTCACAAGGTTTGTTGGAACATAAGTAAGAAATAATAACAAATACCATGATATCGCAAAAATGTGAAATAAATGTGATAAAGTTGTAAACAAAAAGTGATCATAAAGTATACATATGTGTAAAACCTAAATGCTTATAAAAGTTCATATAAGGATATGTGTGTTCTTCCAAAATCTTCACGCTTCTATTTTTCTTTTGATCCTCATATGAAAAGAAAGAAGAAATGCCACATAGCGTAACTCTGTAACCTTTTCAGTGCAGGAGGTGTATGTACAAATGGTTACTCACATGAGATGGAGCTATAGCCAAGCTCAGGTTTGTGCGCACACCCAATGTTATACTGTTGGGTAAACAGTTGCTTGAACAGGATTTTGAATAAAAAGATTTATTTAAAATATAAATATAAAAAGCGCCACAAGAGCTGCAAAGACCACCAAATACAATAGGATCGGCAATACAATCAAGTAATTGCTCACGTTGAGCTTATACACAATACCAGAGACCGTGGTAAGGAGTGCAGAAATTTAACCACACAACCTCCCCCTTAAGAGTCCAGTATATGTTGCTCTCCTTACTGGTGTGCAGATTCTTGGAAGGACGCCAAAGAACAATGTATCCGACGTACGTTTCGCAAAAGAGCTTTTTCAAGGAATGGTGTGCGCATGTCTGAAAACCTTATTTGAATACTTCAGGTTCATTAAGCCGGATGTCCGGTATTTAGTCCTCCATTTTGGAAGTGGTCATAATATGTTGTTTATGGTCAATGATTATTCTTCCTTAAACTGAAGATATTTCAACAAAAAACTCTAGACAATATATATATATATATATATATATATATGTTAAGGACAATATTGGTTTACGCAAATCTTCACTTAAAAGCGTCCTACACCTAATTAGTTAAAACAATATTTGCTAACATGTCTATTATATAACATATCGGTTGATACCATTTGCGATTTACTGTGTAACAAGTTAGTTCAGGTCATACTTATCCCTCACTGATATTCTAATAATCCTTATCTATAACAAGTATATACATACTTATATTCATCAAAATATGGGCCTATTTTTTTGAAAGGTATCATCACAATATGTATATATAAATAAATAATCTTCTACATATAATATTATTTGATGACATTCTCAAGCTCAAATGAACGTTATAGATTATATCAGACACAGATATTCGTTATGATATCAATGATTCTTTATATTTTGTGATTATTACAAATCTGCCTTCAAATAAATTAATAAGGGTATTCTAAGTTAGTGAGAGGATTTCTCAGGGATGGAAAGTGCGTCGTATATTTATAAGAAATGATGTAACTCAAAGTCCTTGTTAAGGCCGTTCGGTATGAAACTGTCCATAATATGGATCCATTTCATCTCAAGACGACCCAATTGATTCTGTACATCACCTCCTCTCCAACTATATTCTATCTTCCTGATACCAAGAAAATCAAGATCTTCTATTCTCCTATTATGTTTTCTGTCAAAATGTGCCGATAGTGAATGTTTTTGAAAGCCTTTTTCTATATTATAAATATGCTCATTTAGTCTGGTTTTGAGAAGCCTAGAAGTGCGGCCAATGTAGATTAAATTGCACGTACAACGTAATAAGTATATTACGTTCTTGCTGTTACATGTGATGAACTGGTTAATGTCATAGGTTTTATTGCCATCAGCAGAATGGAATGTATTGCATACTCTCGGTCCCTTTCTCATTCTCTTGCAGGCATTGCAAAACTGGCACCTTCTGAAACCTGCTTGAGGAGAGGATAACCAGTTGTTATTTAAACTCATTTTTTCTACTTTTGTTATTTTGTGTGAGAGTTGTAATTTTAAATTAGGTACCTTTTTAAAGATTATATTTGGTCTGTCATCTATGACTTCCGTTAAACTTGGGTCTCTGAATAGAATACCCCAGTGTTTCTGTATAATCTTCCCATGGGAGGTCTTATTCTGAAGCCTATTCGATACCCTTGAGAAACAATATTCTGAATCCACTGATTTTGGACAAAATCTGTCCAAATGTCTTAAAATGAATTTAGTCTGCCCCCCACCAGAAGAACTGGTTTGAGGGCCGCACCTTCATGCAGTCTTAGGGGCTGGATTTGGTTTCTTAAAAGGCTTGGATTTATTCCAATTCGGAGATGGTCTCCAATTAGAGCCAGAGGCCTCAGGGGAACAAAAATGATTGGGAGCTTTAAATTTACCCTTAGCTTTCTTGTCTTGGGGCAGAAAAACCTCCCTTACCCCCAGTGATAGTGGAAATAATAGAATCCAATTGAGAACCAAACAAATTATTACCCTGAAAAGATAGATAATAATCTAGATTTAGACACCACGTCAGCATTCCAAGATTTAAGCCATAAAGCTCATCTAGTTAGAATAGTTAAAGACATAGATTTTACATTCATCTTAATGACATCAAATATAGCATCACAAACTAAATGATTTGCATGTTTAAGTAAAAAAACAATGCTAGATAGTTCAGGATCTGATAACTGCTGCGCTAAACTGTCCAACCAAAAAGTTGAAGCAGCAGCCACATCAGTCATAAAAATAGCTAGTCTAATAATATAGCCAGTATCTAAATATGCTCTTCTAAGGTAAGATTCAAGCTTCCTATCTAAAGGATCCTTAAAAGAAGTTCTATTCTCCATAGGAATTGTAGTACGTTTGGCAAGAATAGAAATAACCTCATCAACCTTGGGGACCTTTCCCCAAAACTCTAGACTAGCCACAGGTAAAGGATAAAACTTCAAAAACCTAGAAGGGTTAAAAGAGTTACCAAGTTTAAACCATTCTTTAGCAATCATATTGAAGATAGCATCTGGAATAGGAAAACCTTCAGGAGTAACCTTTAGAAGTCTTAAATACAGAATTTAAACAATTATAAGATTTGCTATCAGGAGGACCAGACTCATCAATACCCAAAGTAAACAATACTTCCTTTAACCTTTTGAGTGCTAAGCACTTTCCCACCTGGGTGCTAATATTTTCTAAGGTTTTTTTAATTTTTTTATTTTTTTTTTACAGACTCCCAAGACTTACACTGTTGGAAAGGTTAGGCGATTACCTTTCCAATAGTGGGTCTTGAGATACAGGCTTCTAAGCAGCATGCCCCCTCCTCCTATAGTTAACATTGTTAAGTATAAATAAAGTTCCCCGGCGATGCCTGTCACTCTACAGGCACGATCGCCAGGGTAGGAGCGGTTAGGAGCTCTTAGATCTCCCTCAGGGTGGAAGAGTGCTCATGACGGCTCAGAGCCGTCATTAGCACTCAAAGGGTTAATAGAGAATGAATATGTTCAATTTTAAATAAAAAAGAAGATTTGTCAATTTTTGTCTCTGATGCAGGATCCACTGAGTCAGAGGAACCCTCGTCAGTAGAGGATATTTCAGTATGCTATCGGTCAGTACAAAATTAAATTAGATCTATGACAAGTTTGGAAAGACTTTTTACGTTTATTCGAAGGCGGAATAGCAGTCCTAGCCTTCTCTATGGCTGCAGCAATAACATTTTTTCATATCTGCAGGAATATCAGGTACATTAGACTGAGAAGGAATAACAGTAGATGTTATTTGTACCCATAGAAACACTATCAGCATGTAATAATTTGCCATAACAAATGCCACACAATTGAGCTGAAGAAATAAGATCAGCTTGTTTACAACAAACACTTAGCTTTGGTAGAATTGTGTTCAGGCAGCTTAGTTCCTACAGTAACATCAGAGGAGAAAAAGGAGAACCATAGGGTGCAGTGGTGACTGTAGTTATTGTAAATTAAATTTGAACCTGACTTAAAAATCAGGGCGGGCCGTGGACTGAATACACCTGTAAGAGAAAGTAATTTATCAGGTAAGCATAAATTCTGTTTTCTCTTACTTGGTGTATTCAGTCCACGGATTCATCCTTACTTGTGGGATACCAATACCAAAGCAATAGGACACGGATGAAGGGAGGGAACAAGTCAGGTAACCTAAAAGGAAGGCACCACTGCTTGCAAAACCTCTCTCCCAAAAATAGCCTCCGCAGAAGCAAAAGTATCGAATTTATAAAATTTGGCGAATGTATGCAGAGAAGACCAAGTCGCTGCCTTACAAATCTGTTCAACAGAAGCCTCATTCTTGAAAGCCCATGTGGAAGCCACAGCTCTGGTGGAATGAGCTGTAATTCGTTCAGGAGGCTGCTTACCAGCAGTCTCATAAGCCAATCTGATGAATGCTTTTCAGCCAGAATGACAGAGAGGTAGCAGTCGCTTTCTGACCTCTCCTCTTACCAGAATACACAACAAACAAGGATGATGTTTGTCTGAAATCTTTGGTTGCTTTTAGATAGAACTTTAAAGCACGAACCACATCAAGATTGTGCAACAGTCGTTCCGTCTTAGAAACTGGATTAGGGCACAGAGAAGGAACAATGATTTCCTGGTTAATATTCCTATTAGAAACCACCTTTGGAAGGAAACCAGGTTTAGTACGTAAGACAACCTTATCTGCATGGAACACCAGATAGGGAGAATCACACTGCAAAGCAGACAATTCTGAAACTCTTCGAGCAGAAGAAATAGCTACTAAAAACAAAACTTTCCAAGATAATAACTTGATATCTATGGAATGCAAAGGTTCAAACGGAACCCCTTGAAGAACTGAAAGAACTAAATTTAGACTCCATGGAGGAGCCACAGGTCTGTAGACAGGCTTGATTCTAACTAGGGCCTGTGCAAACGCCTGAATGTCTGGTACAGCTGCCAGACGCTTGTGTAACAGAATAGACAGAGCAGATATCTGTCATTTTAAGGAACTAGCTGACAGACCTTTCTCCAAACCTTCTTGGAGAAAAGACAATATCCTTGGAATCCTAACCTTACTCCACGAGTAACCCTTGGATTCACACCAACAAAGATATTTCCGCCATATCTTATGGTAAATTTTCCGGGTGACAGGCTTTCTGGCCTGTATCAGAGTATCTATAACTGAATCAGAAAAACCCCGCTTAGCTAGGATTAAGCGTTCAATCTCCAAGCAGTCAGTTGCAGAGAAACTAGATTTGGATGCTTGAAAGGACCTTGGATTAGAAGATCCTGCCTCGATGGCAGTTTCCATGGTGGGACCGATGACATGTCCACTAGGTCTGCATACCAAGTCCTGCGTGGCCACGCAGGCACTATCAGAATTACTGAAGCCTTCTCCTGTTTGATTCTGGCTATTAGCCGAGGGAGAAGAGGAAACGGTGGAAAGACATAAGCTAGACTGAATGACCAAGGCGCTATTAATGCATCTATCAATGCCGCCTTGGGATCCCTGGATCTGGATCCGTAAAGGGGAAGTTTGGTGTTCTGACGGGACGCCATCAGATCCAACTCTGGAATGCCACAAAGCTGGGTCAGCTGAGCAAAGACTTCCGGGTGGAGTTCCCACTCCCCCGGATGGAAAGTCTGACCCCTGGGATGTCTACCCCTGGGATGTGAATTGCAGATAGATGGCAGGAGTGATCCTCCGCCCATTTGATGATCTTGGTTACTTCCTTCATCGCTAGGGAACTCTTTGTTCCTCCCTGATGATTGATGTACGCCACAGTCGTGATGTTGTCCGACTGAAACCTGATGAATTTGGCCTCTGCTAGTTGAGGCCACGCCTGGAGCGTATTGAATATCGCTCTCAGCTCCAAAATGTTTATCGGGAGAAGAGATTCTTCCCGAGACCATAGTCCCTGAGCCTTCAGAGAGTTCCAGACCGCACCCCAGCCTACCAGACTGGCATCAGTCGTGACAATGATCCACTCCAGTCTGCGGAAACTCATTCCCTGAACTTGAGACAACCACCAGAGAAGAGAGTCTCTGGTTCTTTGATCCATTTGAATTTGAGGAGACAAATCTGCGTAATCTCCATTCCACTGTTTGAGCATGCACAGCTGGAGTGGTCTGAGATGGATTCGGGCGAAAGGGACTACGTCCATTGCCGCAACCATTAAACCAATAACTTCCATGCATTGAGCCACGGAAGGCCGAGGAATGGAATGAAGAACTCGGCAAGTATTCAGCAGTTTTGACTTCCTGACCTCTGTCAGAAAGATTTTCATTTCTACCGAGTCTATTAGTGTTCCCAGAAAGGGAACCCTTGTGAGCGGGGACAGAGAACTCTTTTCTACGTTCACCTTCCACTCGTGAGACCTTAGAAAGGCCAGAACGATGTCCGTATGAGCCTTGGCTCAGTGAAAGGATGACGCCTGTATTAATATGTCGTCTAGGTAAGGTGCTACTGCAATGCCCCGCGGTCTTAGAACCGCTAGAAGGGACCCTAGCACCTTTGTGAAAATTCTGGGAGCGGTGGCCAACCCGAAAGGAAGGGCCATGAACTGGTAATGTTTGTCCAGAAAGGCGAACCTTAGGAACTGATGGTGATCTTTGTGGATAGGAATATGTAAGTATGCATCCTTTAGATCCACGGTAGTCATATATTGACCTTCCTGGATCATCGGCAAGATTGTCCGAATGGTTTCCATCTTGAAAGACGGAACTCTGAGGAATTTGTTTAGAATCTTTAGATCCAGGATTGGCCTGAAAGTTCCCTCTTTTTTGGGAACTACGAACAGGTTTGAGTAAAAGCCCAGTCCTTGTTCTGCAATTGGAACTGGGTGTATTACGCCCATTTTTAGGAGATCTTCTACACAGCGTAAGAACGCCTGTTTCTTTGTTTGGTCTGAAGACAAACGAGAACTGTGGAACCTTCCCCTTGGGGGAGAATCCTTGAATTCTAGAAGGTACCCCTGAGCAACTATTTCTAATGCCCAGGGATCCGGAACGTCTCTTGCCCAAGCCTGAGCAAAGAGAGAA
Source organism: Bombina bombina (assembly GCF_027579735.1). NCBI lineage: Eukaryota > Metazoa > Chordata > Amphibia > Anura > Bombinatoridae > Bombina > Bombina bombina. Next base: position 1,013,586,664 of record NC_069501.1, on the reverse strand, counting down.
AGTCTGCCCCCTACTAGATCCGGTCCCGGATCGGGGGCTACCCCTTCATGCTGTCTTGGTAGCAGGAGCAGGCTTCTTGGCCTGTTTACCCTTATTCCAGCCCTGCATGGGTTTCCAGGTTGCTTTGGGCTGGGAAGTGTTATCTTGCTTTGCGACAGCAGTGGTTGCAGCTGGTCCGCTCCTGAAGTTGTGAAAATTAGACTTGTTTTTGGCCTTAAACGGCCTATCTTGTGGAAGGGCATGACCCTTGCCCCCAGTGATATCTGAGATAATTTCTTTCAGCTCTGGGCTGAAAAGAGTCTTCCCCTTGAAGGGAATATTTAACAGTTTTGTTTTGGACGACACATCCGCCGACCATGATTTAAGCCAAAGCGCTCTTCGCGCCATGATGGCAAAACCTGAGTTTTTTGCCGCTAGTTTAGCTAACTGGAAAGCGGCATCAGTGATAAAAGAATTAGCCAGCTTTAGAGCATGAATTCTATCCATGACCTCATCGTATGAAGTCTCCCTCTGGAGCGACTCCTCCAGGGCCTCGAACCAAAAAGCCACTGCAGTAGTTACAAGAATTATGCAGGCAATTGGTTGAAGTAGAAAACCTTGCGGAACAAAAATTTTCTTCAGGAATCCTTCCAATTTTTTATCCATAGGATCTTTGAAAGCACAATTGTCCTCTATTGGTATAGTTATACGCTTAGCAAGTGTTGAAACTGCCCCCTCCACCTTAGGGACCGTCTGCCACTCGTCCCGCCTGGGGTCATTTATGGGGAACATTTTCTTAAAGATAGGGGGGGGGGGGGACAAAGGGTACCCCTGGTCTCTCCCACTCCCTAGTCACAATATCCGCCACCCTCTTTGGGATCGGAAATGCCTCAGTGTATACGGGGACCTCTAAAAACCTGTCCATCTTACACAATTTTTCTGGGACCACCATGGGGTCACAATCATCCAGCGTAGCTAAAACCTCCTTAAGCAGTACGCGGAGGTGTTCCAGCTTAAATTTAAACCCTAAGGAATCTGAATCCGCTGAGAAACTTTCCCTGTATCAGAAATTTCTCCCTCAGACAGATCTTCCCTCACCGCTATTTCTGAGTTTTGTGAGGGTACTACAGATAAATTATCCACAGCGTCTGATTGCTCATCCTCTGTATTTAAAACTGAGCTATCGCGCTTTCTTGGAAAAACTGTCAGTTTGGATAAAAATGCTGCAAGGGAATTATCCATCACTGCTGCTAATTGTTGTAAAGTAATAGGGGCCAATGCGCTAGAGGTACTAGGCATCGCTTGCGCGGGCGTAACTGGTGTAGACACGTGGGGGGAGGAAGAAGGACTATCCTCATTACCCTCCGTTAAGGAATCATCTTGGGCAGCATTTTTAATTGTCACTGGTCTATCTGAAGGCTCAGACATGTTTGACAGACTCGGACAACACTAAAATATTGAAAAAAATACTTTTTGCAAAAACGTTACTGTCTCTTTAAATAATAAAAGGCACACACTTTTTTACCAAATCATCCGATCTTAATGAAATTTTCACCACATGATCCTAATGCCTTGAAATGATTGCACACAAATTTTCAAATCGTTTAACCCCTTAATGCCCAAACCGGAGCAAAATGAATTAAACACCCGGTTTAACCCACTACAGTACGATGCCAGTCTTTGCTGTGGCTTTACCTTCCTTTAGGGTTAATTGCAGGTGTAAATTAAGCCTCCCTGAAGTCCTCCTGTACTCTAAAGGCTCTGCACATGAAGCTGCATGGAGCTGTGTTGCAAATTAACTGCGCAATTGAGGCGCGAAAATGAGGCCCCCTCCTTCATTACTCCAGAGTTATGGGGCCTTTCTAAGTCAGATTAGCTGTCTTACAAAATGCCAGGCGTAAAAAAGTCCCCAAAAAGTGTTTCCGTATAAAACGCTTAATAAATATAAGATTACCCTAATAAAGTAATCGATTTAGCCCATCACAGTGTCTATCAGTATTAAAGCCCTTAACTGAAGCCATCATTCTATACTGTGTCTTCTAGCACTACCAGGTCTTGTTAGAAAAAAATTACTGAACATACCTTAAGCAGTATAAGCCTGCAAACTGTTCCCCCCAACTGAAGTTCTCCTGTACTCAACAGTCCTGTGTGGGAACAGCAATGTATTTTAGTTATAACATGCTAAAATCTTTTTCCTCTCAGCAGAAATCTTCATCACTTTCTGCCTCAGAGTAAATAGTACAAACCAGCACTATTTTAAAATAAACTCTTGATTGAAGAAATAAAAACTACAAATCTAACACCACATACTCTTTACCCTCCCGTGGAGATGCTACTTGTTAGAGCGGCAAAGAGAATGACTGGGGAGCTTCATGGACAGCTTTGCTGTGTGCTCTCTTTGCCACTTCCTGTAGGGATTGAGAATATCCCACAAGTAAGGATGAATCCGTGGACTGAATACACCAAGTAAGAGAAAACATAATTTATGCTTACCTGATAAATTTATTTCTCTTATGGTGTATCCAGTCCACGGATCATCCATTACTTGTGGGATATTCTCCTTCCCAACAGGAAGTTGCAAGAGGATCACCCACAGCAGAGCTGCTATATAGCTCCTCCCCTAACTGCCATATCCAGTCATTCGACCGAAACTAGCAGAGAAAGGAGAAACCATAGGGTGCAGTGGTGACTGTAGTTTAAAATTTAGAACTGCCTTAAAAGGACAGGGCGGGCCATGGACTGGATACACCACAAGAGAAATAAATTTATCAGGTAAGCATAAATTATGTTTTCTCTTGTTAGGTGTATCCAGTCCACGGATCATCCATTACTTGTGGGATACCAATACCAAAGCTAAAGTACACGAATGAAGGGAGGGACAAGGCAGGTACTTAAACTGAAGGGACCACTGCCTGTCGAACCTTTCTCCCAAGAATAGCCTCCGAAGAAGCAAAAGTATCAAATTTGTAAAATTTTGAAAAGGTATGAAGCGAAGACCAAGTTGCCGCTTTGCAAATCTGTTCAACAGAAGCCTCATTTTTAAAGGCCCAGGTGGAAGCCACAGCTCTAGTAGAATGAGCTGTAATCCTTTCAGGGGGCTGCTGTCCAGCAGTCTCATAGGCTAAGCGTATTACGCTCCGAAGCCAAAAAGAAAGAGAGGTTGCCGAAGCCTTTTGACCTCTCCTCTGTCCAGAGTAAAGAGCAAACAGGGAAGATGTTTGACGAAAATCTTTAGTCGCTTGTAAGTAAAACTTTAAAGCACGGACTACGTCCAAATTATGTAAAAGACGTTCCTTCTTTGAAGAAGGATTAGGACACAATGATGGAACAACAATCACTTGATTGATATTCTTGTTGGAAACTACCTTAGGTAAAAACCCAGGTTTTGTACGCAGAACTACTTTATCTGTATGGAAAATCAGATAAGGAGAATCACATTGTAAAGCTGATAACTCAGAGACTCTACGAGCCGAGGAAATAGCCATCAAAAACAGAACTTTCCAAGATAAAAGTTTGATATCAATGGAATGAAGGGGTTCAAACGGAACTCCTTGAAGAACCTTAAGAACCAAGTTTAAGCTCCAGGGAGGAGCAACAGGTTTAAACACAGGCTTAATTCTAACCAAAGCCTGGCAAAATGCCTGGACGTCTGGAACCTCTGCCAGACGCTTGTGCAAAAGGATAGACAGAGCAGAAATCTGTCCCTTTAAAGAACTAGCTGATAATCCTTTATCCAAACCCTCTTGGAGAAAGGACAATATCCTAGGAATCCTAACCTTACTCCATGAGTAATTCTTGGATTCACACCAATGAAGATATTTGCGCCATATCTTATGGTAGATTTTCCTGGTTACAGGCTTTCATGCCTGTATTAAGATATCAATGACTGACTCGGAGAAGCCACGCCTTGATAAAATCAAGCGTTCAATCTCCAGGCAGTCAGTCTCAGAGAAATTAGATTTGGATGATTGAAAAGACCTTGTAGTAGAAGGTCTTGTCTCAGAGGCAGAGGCCAAGGTGGAAAGGATGACATGTCCACCAGGTCTGCATACCAGGTCCTGAGTGGCCACGCAGGCGCGATCAAGATCATCGATGCTCTCGCCTGTTTGATTTTGGCAATCAGTCGAGGGAGCAGAGGAAACGGTGGAAACACATAAGCCAGGTTGAAGAACCACGGTGCTGCTAGAGCATCTATCAGCGTCGCTTCTGGGTCCCTGGACCTGGATCCGTAACAAGGAAGCTTGGCGTTCTGGCAAGACGCCATGAGATCCAATTCTGGTGTGCCCCAACGATGAACCAATTGAGCAAACACCTCCGGATGGAGTTCCCACTCCCCCGGATGAAAAGTCTGGCGACTTAGAAAATCCGCCTCCCAGTTCTCTACACCTGGGATATGGATCGCTGATATGGTCCGACTGAAATCTGATGAACCTCAGAGTTGCTAACCGAGGCCAAGCTAGAAGAGCATTGAATATTGCTCTTAACTCCAGAATATTTATTGGGAGGAGTTTCTCCTCCTGAGTCCACGATCCCTGAGCCTTCAGGGAATTCCAGACTGCACCCCAACCTAGAAGGCTGGCATCTGTTGTTACAATTGTCCAATCTGGCCTGCGAAAGGTCATACCTTTGGACAGATGGACCCGAGATAGCCACTAGAGAAGAGAATCTCTGGTCTCTTGATCCAGATTTAGCAGAGGGGACAAATCTGTGTAATCCCCATTCCACTGACTGAGCATGCATAATTGCAGCGGTCTGAGATGTAGGCGCGCAAATGGCACTATGTCCATCGCCGCTACCATTAAGCCGATCACTTCCATGCACTGAGCCACCAAAGGGCGCGGAATGTAGTGAAGAACACGGCAGGAATTTAGAAGCTTTGATAACCTGGACTCCGTCAGGTAAATTTTCATTTCTACAGAATCTATCAGAGTTCCTAGGAAGGAAACCCATGTGAGGGGTGATAGAGAACTCTTTCCCTCGTTCACTTTCCACCCATACGACCTCAGAAATGCCAACACTATGTCCGTATGAGATTTGGCAATTTGGAAGTTTGACGCCTGTATCAGGATGTCGTCTAGATAAGGGGCCAATGCTATGCCCCGTGGTCTTAGGACCGCCAGAAGAGACCCCAGAACCTTTGTAAAAATTATTGGGGCTGTAGCTAACCCGAAGGGAAGAGCCACAAACTGGTAATGCCTGTCTAGAAAGGCAAACCTTAGGAACCGATGATGATCTTTGTGAATCGGTATGTGAAGGTAAGCATCCTTCAAATCCACTGTGGTCATGTACTGACCCTCCTGGATCATAGGTAGGATTGTCCGAATAGTTTCCATTTTGAACGATGGAACTCTGAGGAATTTGTTTAAGATCTTTAGATCCAAAATTAGTCTGAAGGTTCCCTCTTTTTTGGGAACCACAAACAGATTTGAATAAAATCCCTGTCCTTGTTCCATCTGTGGAACTGGATGGATCACTCCCATTATTAGGAGGTCTTGCACACAGCATAAGAATGCTTCTTTCTTTATCTGGTTTACAGATAATCTCGAAAGGTGAAATCTCCCTTGTGGGGGGGAAGCTTTGAAGTCCAGAAGATATCCCTGAGATATGATCTCCAACGCCCAGGGATCCTGAACATCTCTTGCCCACGCCTGGGCGAAGAGAGAAAGTCTGCCCCTACTAGATCCGTTGCCGGATAGGGGGCCGTTCCTTCATGCTGTCTTAGAGGCAGCAGCAGGCTTTCTGTCCTGCTTGCCTTTGCTCCAGGCCTGATTAGATTTCCAGGCCATCTTGGATTGCGCAAAAGTTCCCTCTTGTTTTGTAGCAGAGGAAGTTGATGCTGCACCTGCCTTGAAGTTTCGAAAGGCACGAAAATTAGACTGTTTGGCCCTGTCCTGAGGAAGGGTATGACCCTTACCTCCAGTAATGTCAGCAATAATTTCCTTCAAATCAGGCCCGAATAGGGTCTGCCCCTTGAAGGGAATGTTAAGTAATTTAGACTTTGAAGTCACGTCAGCTGACCAAGATTTAAGCCATAGCGCCCTACGCGCCTGGATGGCGAATCCAGAATTCTTAGCCGTTAGTTTAGTCAAATGAACAATGGCATCAGAAACAAAAGAATTAGCTAGCTTAAGTGTTCTAAGCTTGTCAAGAATTTCAGTCAATGGAGTAGCTGTCTGAAAGGCCTCTTCCAGAGACTCAAACCAGAACGCTGCAGCAGCAGTGACAGGAGCAATGCATGCAAGGGGCTGCAGGATAAAAAATATTATCCATTGGATCTGAAAAATCACAACTGTCCTCGACAGGGATAGTGGTACGCTTTGCTAAAGTAGAAACGACTCCCTCCACCTTAGGGACCGTCTGCCATAAGTCCCGTGTGGTGGCATCTATTGGAAACATTTTTCTAAAAATAGGAGGGGGGGAAAACGGCACACCGGGTCTGTCCCACTCCTTAGTAATAATTTCTGTAAACCTTTTAGGTATTGGAAAAAAGTCAGTACACACCGGCACCGCGTAGTATTTATCCAGTCTACACAATTTCTCTGGCACTGCAATTGTGTCACAGTCATTCAGAGCAGCTAAAACCTCTCCAAGCAACACCCGGAGGTTCTCAAGCTTAAATTTAAAAGTAGACATATCTGAATCAGGTTTCCCCGAGTCAGAGACGTCACCCACAGACTGAAGCTCTTCCTCAGCTTCTGCATATTGTGACGCAGTATCAGACATGGGCCTGAAAACATCTGCGCGCTCTGTATTACTTCTAACCCCAGAGCTATCGCGCTTTCCTCTGAACTCAGGCAGTCTGGCTAATACCGCTGACAGGGTATTATCCATGATTGCCGCCATGTCCTGCAAAGTAATCACTATGTGCGTCTTTGATGTACTTGGCGCCATTTTAGCGTGAGTCCCTTGAGCGGGAGTCAAAGGGTCCGACACGTGGGGAGAGTTAGTCGGCATAACTTCCCCCTTGTCAGAATCCTCTGGTGATAATTCTTTTAAAGATAACAGCTGATCTTTATTGTTTAAAGTGAAATCAATACATTTAGTACACATTCTCCTATGGGGTTCCACCATGGCATTTAAACATAACGAACAAGGAGTTTCCTCTATGTCAGACATGTTTATACAGACTAGCAATGAGACTAGCAAGCTTGGAAAACACTTTAAATCAAGTTAACAAGCAATATAAAAAAACGTTACTGTGCCTTTAAGAGAAAAAAATTTTGCCAAAATTTGAAATAACAGTGAAAAAAGGCAGTTAAACTAACGAAATTTTTACAGTGTATGTAACAAGTTAGCAGAGCATTGCACCCACTTGCAAATTGATGATTAACCCCTTAATACAAAAAACAGATTAACAAAACGAAAAATATGTTTTTTAAACAGTCATAACAACTGCCACAGCTCCTACTTTTGAAGCCTTTTGAGCCCTTCAGAGATGTCCTATAGCATGCAGGGGACTGCTGAGGGAAGCTGAATGTCACAGTTTGTAATTTTAACTGCACCAACTGTAACTTTTATACTATAACAGTGGAAAGCCTCAGGAAACTGTTTCTATGCAAAAATAAAGCCAGCCATGTGGAAAAAACTAGGCCCCAATAAGTTTTATCACCAAAGCATATATAAAAACAATTAAACATGCCAGCAAACATTTTATATTGCACATTAATCAGAGTATATACCTCTGATAGCAAGCCTGATACTAGTCGCTATTAAATCACTGTATTTAGGCTTTAACTTACATTAATCCGGTATCAGCAGCATTGTCTAGCAAATTCCATCCCTAGAAAAACTTAACTGCACATACCTTATTGCAGGATACCCTGCACGCCATTCTCCCTCTGAAGTTACCTCACTCCTCAGACATATGTGAGAACAGCAGTGGATCTTAGTTACTTCTGCTAAGATCATAGAAAAACGCAGGCAGATTCTTCTTCTAAATGCTGCCTGAGATAAAATAATACAACTCCGGCACCATTTAAAAACAATAAACTTTTGATTGAAGAAAAAACTAACTATATTTTACCACTTTCCTCTTACTACCTCCAGCTATGTTGAGAGCTTGCAAGAGAATGACTGGGTATGGCAGTTAGGGGAGGAGCTATATAGCAGCTCTGCTGTGGGTGATCCTCTTGCAACTTCCTGTTGGGAAGGAGAATATCCCACAAGTAATGGATGATCCGTGGACTGGATACACCTAACAAGAGAAATATCCAATTTCTTCAATATAGCAGTTTCAGGAATGGGAAAAAATGCTTATGATAAAATTCAAAAGCAAGCATCATAGCTCTCTATAATATAATGAGAGCAGCGAGCATTTGAGGGAGAGGCTTAATATAACACATTTTTGCGCCAAGAACAACGCACTGAAAAGACACAACTCGTGTCATAACAGGCGCGACCTCGCGCCAAAAATGGCGCAACTCGCATCACAACAGGTGCGACCTTGCGCCAAAATGACGCAATGAAATTATGAAACTCGCGTCACAGCAGGCGCGATTTCATGCCAAAAATGATGCAATAACAATTATGCAATTTGCGTCATCGCAAGCCTTATTTGCCCACGAAAATTTTAAAAACAGACTCCATGTTAACAGCTAACCGGAACCCAAGGTAAGAAAAAAAATACCTAAATTCTTCCATAAACATAATTTCCATTCTGAAACCGGCTAATATATGCAATATACATTAAGAACGTTATAATGTGCCTTCCATAGCTGAATGTCTTAAAAATGATATATACTTACCAGAAGACACCCATCCACATATAGCAGACAGCCAAACCAGTACTGAAACATATCAGCAGAGGTAATGATAGAGGAGTATAATGTCGATCTGTAAAGGGAGGCAGCAGCTGAATCCCTGTGACCGAATTTACACAGAGCCCTAGAATAGATTTCCCATAGGCGAAAACATGGTATCATCAGGCAATACTCCCTTCAAATCCCTCAGACAAACACTGTACTTAGAGAGGAACTGGGCTTCAATATGCTTAGAAGCGCCTATCACAGAATAAATCAAGCACATCATGCTTCACCACCTCCTAAGGAGTCAAAGTTTGTGAAACTGAGGTATGAGAGGTGTATTTATAGGCATTTGAGGTTTGGGAAACTTTGCCCCCTCCTGGTAGGAATGTATATCCCATACGTCACTAGCTCATTGACTCTTGTCACCTGTATGAAAGAAATAACCATAATTAAAAAGACTTAATGCACATCATAGCAAGTGTATAACATGTTTTGGCCCAATGTCCTTAATCATAGACAATCTTTAAGAGCTGAGATTGCGAGGTCTGTTTAAGACACCATATCGAAGAGTTGAACTCAACAACACAAGTTCGGAAAGCTTACTATCGCGTATCTTCAGAAACGGGCACGGTATTGTGTGCAGATAGTTTCAATGTACTGCAAAACTGGGAAACCTGGCTTTCTAGGTAAATGTTAAAGGCCTCACCATAATACCTGTGCAGCAAGCTCCAACAATCTGGAATATCGAGGTACAATACACAACACAGAAGAGCTCAAAAGTCTCCCCACAACTTGCTGAAAATAAATTGGCAATTTAGTCTGTTGAGACCAGCAGGATTTCAGCTTTTTATAGTGGAGCCATGAATATCAGCAACCAGTTATGGTTGCCACCTGGAAGTTCCCCCATTGCAATATATTTTACTCTACTTATAAAGGACATTTTGAAGGATTTAAGTTAAAATATAATGTCCCCTTCTACATCTTTCTATATTAATTTTTAAGTCGCTAACAAATTCAGGAACAGAAGCGCCATAAATTGGGTACAAAAAATAAAGAAATGACAGGTATAAGTTGACGGATTACAAGGTCCAGCTACCAATATTTTGTCCCTAGGGGAAAAAAACTGCAAGATACTTACTGGCAGATTGCATTAGAAGAGAAAAGATAATTTCCATTATCAAGATGCAGTGCTGGTAACTTTGGTTGAGACAGGAAAGGCACAATCTTTTCTGAGGAGAAAACAAAAAATACTTTAACTCAGTAATATATATATATATATATATATATTTTTTTTTTTTAAGTGTATCAGACAAGCATTTACTTTTGGTTTTAGTCAAAATCGGTTCATTTACCTGAAAACATATCCTATTTGTATTTGATATTAAACAAGTAAAAGGACAAAAAAAGTCACTAAAAATAAACAGACTTTCAGGGTGTTAACATATCCTTTCTGTGCTGCGTCTCCAGCTGCCCAAGGCACATCGCTCTTTTCTCAATGAGTTGATGTTTCCACCTTTAAACCAATAGCCGTGCTAGCAAACAGAACAGTGTCATATGACTAGCACAACTATTGGTTTAGAAGTGGAAACCTCACCTCATTGAGAAAAGAGTGCTGTGCCGTGAGCGTCCAGAGCCACTGAGTTTAGCAAGGAGGCTGCAGGACAGAAAGGGTAAGTTTAGCACCCCTTTGTTTTTTCAAAGTGATGACTGAAAGTCCTGTTTATTTTTAGTGATGGTAAATCCAAGAGTTTTTTAAATTTACTAACTTCTGTACAGTATCACACAGTTGAATTTTAACGATTCTTTATAGGTTCCATAACAACATTAACGTTTCAAACTTTTCCGGGGCATTACATTTGAAGCTTTAATAATTGTTTAAACATTGTCTGCCCCACGTTATAAATAAATAAAGCAGTATTAAAGGGACAGTCAACACCAGAATTTTTGTTGTTTAAAAAGAAAGATAATCCCTTTATCACCTCATTCCCCTGTTTTGCATAACCAACACAGTTATAATAATACACGTTTTACCTCTGTAATTATCTTGTATCTAAGCCTCTGCTGACTGCCCCCTTATTTCAGTTCTTTTGACAGACATGCAGTTTAGCCAATCAGTGCTCACTCCTAGGTCACTTTATGTGCATGAGCTCAATGTTATCTATATGAAACATGTGAACTAATGCCCTCTAGTGGTCAAAATGTATTCAGATTAGAGGCAGTCTTCAAGGTCTAAGAAATTAGCATATGAACCTCCTAGTTTTAGCTTTCAACTAAGAATACCAAGAGAACAAAGCAAAATTGGTGATAAAAGTAAATTGGGAAGTTGTTTAAAATTGCATGCCCTATTTAAAACATGAAAGTTTTTTTTGGACTTGACTGTCCCTTTAAGTATACATTTTCTTATAAGTGAATGCACCCTGTAGGACTGAATTTTAATTGCATGAAGTTTAACCCTAATTAGCAAACAGGAAGAATTGAAGCTTATACATTATATTTTATGTCCCTTATTAGATCATTCTTTTGATCATTTTTATTTTATTAATAACCAGATTTGACTGTACATAAATGTTTGATTTTATATATTCTAAGGCTGTTTGCATGACTAACCTGTTGCCAAATGCCTGTAATACTGTTGTAACTAACTGCCTTATCTCATACAATGACCTATATTTAATTTGTCCTCTAGTTTAACAGATTACCTTAACGGACTGTGTAGTGTTAAATTGTTTTCCCTAAATGTGTTTCCATTGACTTGTTATACCACTTGCAGAGTATAAATTAGATGATAAATGTATTATTTGGGTTTATTTTTGTATATGAAATAGCTGGTTTGCGAAATCAGAATCAGATTTCTTTATTTTATCACTTTCTGTACACATATGTTTTTTATATTATAAATGTCTGTATACCAAAGCCCAATACTCGGAGAGAGCAATTAAAAAGTATCATATTATGCTGGCTATGTTAACACAACTTTTCTATAGCCTACATTCAGATAAAGCATGTGATGTAAATTATGCAGAATAACAGCACTATGCCACCTCAGTTTTAAAAATTTATATAAGCAAGAGCTACGGACCCGGACCTCAGTTATGTATGACCAGATCAAGGTCTAACCACATCTATCTCAAATAGGCCCTCAGGTCTCAAAAAAATGTAACCATAAAATAGAACCACTGTAAAATCAGAAAAAGGGTATGCAAATAGATGAAATCTTATCGCTCTAGGACCCTAAAAAGTAAAAAATGTGCAAGTATGAATCAGTCCCTCAACTAGGAGTTAAAGGGATAGTAAACACCAAAAATGTTATTGTTTAAAAAGAGTTAAAGGGCCACTAAACCCAAAATCTTTCTTTCATGATTCAGATAGAACATACAAATTTAAACATTACAATTTACTATTATTTATTTTGCTTCATTTTTTAGATATCCTTATTTGAAGAAAAAGCAATGCACATGGGTGAGCCAATCACATGAGGCTTCTATGTGCAGTAACCAATCAGCAGCTACTGAGCATATCTAGATATGCTTTTCAGCAAAGAATATCAAGAGAATAACACAAATTAGATAATAGACGTAAATTAGAAAGATGTTTAAAAATGCATTCTCTTTCTAAATCATGAAAGAAAAAAATGGGGTGTCATGTCCCTTTAATCCCTTTATTTACCATTCCCCAGTTTTGCATAACCAACACAGTTATAGAAATATACTTTTCCCCTCTGTGATTACCTTGTATCTAAGCTTCTGCTGACTGCCTCCTTATTTCAGATATTTTGACAGACTTTCATTACAGGCAATTAGTGCTGACTCTTAAAAAAACTTCACGTGCATGAGCACAATGTTATCTATATGAAACACATGAACTAACGCCCTCTAGCTGTGAAAAACTGTCAAATGTATTTAAATTAGAAGCAGCCTTCAAGGGCTTAGGAATTAGCATATGAGCCTCCCTAGTATTGGCCTTCAACTAAGAATATCAATAAAACAAAGCAAATTTGATGATAAAAGTAAATTAGAAAGTTGTTTTAAATGACATGCCCTGTCTGAATCATGGAAGTTTAATTTGGACTTTACTATCCCTTTAACATAAAAGGTAAGGATCTGCTATAATTTAATTATATGATACTAAAGCGGATTAAAGTAAAGGGAGAGATCAGAGGTGCCAAGATGAACAGGGGAAAAAAAATAAAAAAGGGGGGGGGGGGGCAATGGAACAAGGGGAGCCTACCCAGGGAGAGACATCTGTAAGTGAATTATTTGGTTAAATCATCGTAGTAGGTTTTGTTAATAGTAAATTCAGACTTCCTCCTCTCTTCCTATGCATTACTCTTTAAAGGGACATGAAACTCAATTTTTTTTCAGGATTCAGATATAACATATTTTAAACAACTTTCCAATTTACTTCTATTACCAAATTTGCTTTGTTCCCTTGATATCCTTTGCTGAAGGAGCCAAAATGCACTAATAAGATCTAGCTGAACACATCTAGTCAGCCAACTGCAAGAGACAAATGTGTGCAGGCGCCAATAACCAGCGCTCTCACTAGTGTAGGATATGTACATATTCTTTTTTCAACAATGGATACCAAAAGAACAGTACATTTAAAAATAGAAGTTCATTTTAAAAAGTGTCTTAAAATGACATGCTCCATCTGAATCATGCAAGTTTAATTTTGACTCTCCTATCAATTATAAAGGATACCAAGAGAGCTAAGCAAAATTGATAATATAAGAAAAATAGAAAGTTGTTTAAAATCCCATGTTCTATCCAATCAATTTAAGTTTCATTTCAACTTTACTGTCCCTTTAAGTATAGAAACTTTCAGTATAGGGAGGGATAACATGGGCAAAATCAGCTATTTCAAATGCTGATATGAAGGTAAAGGTGCTATTTGTAAACAATGTATCCAGCAGATAATTGAAAGTGATTGTAAATCCTAGCGTTTGTGAAACGTTAGGATTTACCAGTGGAACAAATAAAAGGGGACTTTCAGGGCCACATAACACTGTTACATGAAGTTGTTTAATGTAATGCGTCCTATACTGTAACATTTGAAAATTTGGGCTTCACATATTTTATTATATTTTTAAAAGTTGTATGTTTGTTTTTGCCATTTTACGGCGGTATTCTGCGCGCATGCGCAATGAAGTCTAATGCCCATAGAATTCCTCGACCCTTTGCTTAAACAGCTGATTTTGCGAGGTTGGGCCTCTTGTACATGCACAGTGAGTGCCACACGCCTCCAACAGCTAAGGTCACGTCACAGGAAGTGACGCGGGTCCAGAATTTTTATGCATCGAGACAAAATTTAGAACACTGGCTCTCCAGCATGCTAGAGGTAAGTATAATGCTACAGGTGAACTTTTTCCACAAATGTTCAATATTTGTATTATTTTAAACTTAACGAATACTGAATAGTGCAGCAGAGGAATATACTGAAAAACTAATTCTTCAGAATATTTGTTCCAAAAGATTCGGACGAACCAGATTGTTTGCTGCTGCACAAGTCTATTTATTATACATAGGAAGGTTATATGTGTATCAAACTACTAAATATAATTACATTTGCATAACGGATACTTACGTATATATATATATATATATATATATATATATATATATATATATATATATATATATATATATATATATATATATATATATATATATATATATATATATATATATATATATATATATATATATATATATATATATATAAATTCAAGATAAGGTGCACTCCATTAAACCCAGTCCAATTGCCGTGGTGCTGCATAAACAATACATATCCTTTCCAGCTCTCCTTGTTAAATAGAAGAAATGCTGCACTCACCGGTCTTGTTGTAGAAAGTTTCTTTTATTGCAAACAAATGACAATATATATCACATAAATACCCCAGACGTTTCGGTGCGCCTCTGGCACCTTTCTCAATGGGCTTGCTTTCCAATCCTCTGACAAAACAATCTAACTACCCGCCACCCTTATCCCTCTATTTAAACCCCCTGTGTGTGCTCTATACTTCCGGTATCGCCAGACCGGAGCAAGCGCATGACATCACTACCGCCGACGAAGCAGTGCTGGAGGGCAGCCGCATGGCTAATTAGCATATCCCCTCCTCCTGTGATAGACAGGCGCGACGTCCAAACAGCATGCAGCAGTGATACCATTGCATTGCATCAGGCCGGTGAACGGAATACAAACAGTGTCACCCCATGAAGTGAAACAAACTTAAATTTAAGATTTAAAAACGGCTAGACCAGCACTAACTTAGCTATGTTACTGGGGACTGTATGCACAAATTATAGGAAGCTGAACTATTTTAACATATTCTTTGTTTATAGTAGATAAGACCATCAAATGAATACGATCCCCAAAATAATTTTTAGCAGCTTAGAAAGAATAATGAAAGGTCTAAATCTACAAAGAATCAGCTTGTTTATAGATAGATCCACTATCAAAAATGGCCATCATTAGGAGTCAAAAAAAGCCACGGCTCCCTCTTCAAGTCTCTCAGATTATGGTGAAACTTATTTTAATTTTGTAACACACTCACATTGAGACCACGGTTCCCAGGGGACTACTGCCCCTACTACGGAGAAAACATGTGTGCCCATAAGACCAAAATAATGTCAATATGGTTGTAAATGATAGTAGTGATGGTAAACGTCCGGACACAGACCTAGACTGATGAATCATAGCCCAGTCCAGTTAAATAAACACATTATAGTCCAATTGGGCATTAAGTCCTCTCGGGGTGACGGTATCCAGTCGATATATCCAGGAGGTCTCAACCTGTAACAACTTGGTGTGCCTATCTCCACCCCTCTTCATGGGTGGTACATGGTCAATAACCATTGTTCTTAGGCTTGCAGCGGTGTGTCCTGCCTGCATGAAATGCCTGGCAACAGGCTGATCCGACTCCTTCTTCTCTATCGCAGTTCTTATTGCGTGGCGATGATTTGCCATCCTCTCCCGGAACGTTGTAGAGGTCTTTCCGACATACACTAAAGAGCATGGGCATGTCAAAATATATACCACAAAACTGCTAGTGCAGGTCAATCTATGATGAATTTTATATTTCTTTCCTGTGCGAGGATGGTGGAATGTAGATCCCGTGAGCATGCTGTTGCATGTGGTGCAGTCGCCACATTTGAAGCAACCAGGTTTCCTCGTCGTGTCCATCCAAGTGCCTTTTTTGTAGCACTGTATCGGGTCATTGTGGACCAGAATGTCTTTCAATGTAGAAGATTTTTTGTAGACCAGCCTTGGTGGTTTTGTTGAAGCAAAGGGGAGAGACTTGTCCGTCCTCACTATCTCCCAATTATCCCGTACTGATTTCTCTAGTGCTCGATGTATAGGGGTATATGTAGTGATCAAATTGATCTCTTTGTCATTTGCTTTATTCACCTTTGTTTTGTGGAGGAGTGCACCCTGGTCAAGTTGGGCCAATCTTGATGATGAATTTTCTATATCCCTTGTTCTGTATCCTCTTTCCTTCAATTTCTCTTTCATGACTTTTTCTTGGATGGTCCTGGTCTCTGTGAGTGTGTTATTACGGGCGACTCGCATGAGTTGAGATTTAATTACACCTTTCTTTTGATGTGTTGGGTGAAAACTTGTGGATGATAGTAGGGAATTTCTATCGGTTGGTTTTGTGTATAATGATGTACTAAATTTAATAAGTCCATCTCTCCTGTATTTGGAAATTTTCAAATCCAGGAAAGAAATGGCTTCACTGCTAACTTCATGTTTAAATCGGATTGGAGATTCCAACCTATTTAGCTTTCCTACCCATTCATTTAGGGATTCAGCAGTACCCCTCCATACCAGGAGCACGTCGTCTATATAGCGACCATACAGCTTAATCTCAGGAATTAAGGTGGTCTCCATTATGAACGTCTCATACCACAACATGTATAAATTGGCATATGCGGGAGCCATACTGGAACCCATCGCAGTCCCTGCTATTTGTAAAAAATACTCATTCTCAAATCTAAAAAAGTTTTTCTCTAGACAAAAGGTTAACAGTTCCAGCAGGAACTCAATGGGTGGTCCCGCATATGCCAAAGAAAGATTTAACATGGTTTTGACAGCCTGCACACCCCCACCATGAGGAATAACGGTGTACAGACTGTCCACATCCATTGTCACAAGGAGATCATCATCCTCCAACCAGTCTATATCAAGAAGTTTCTTAATTAAAGATGGTGAATCTAATATAAAGGAAAAGGATTCCTTTACGACTGGCTGCAGGTGATGATCAATGTACTCCGCCACTTTAGAACATAACGAGTCCCTGGCAGACACAATCGGTCTGCCAGGAGGATTCGTCAAAGTCTTAGGACTTAATGCCCAATTGGACTATAATGTGTTTATTTAACTGGACTGGGCTATGATTCATCAGTCTAGGTCTGTGTCCGGACGTTTACCATCACTACTATCATTTACAACCATATTGACATTATTTTGGTCTTATGGGCACACATGTTTTCTCCGTAGTAGGGGCAGTAGTCCCCTGGGAACCGTGGTCTCAATGTGAGTGTGTTACAAAATTAAAATAAGTTTCACCATAATCTGAGAGACTTGAAGAGGGAGCCGTGGCTTTTTTTGACTCCTAATGATGGCCATTTTTGATAGTGGATCTATCTATAAACAAGCTGATTCTTTGTAGATTTAGACCTTTCATTATTCTTTCTAAGCTGCTAAAAATTATTTTGGGGATCGTATTCATTTGATGGTCTTATCTACTATAAACAAAGAATATGTTAAAATAGTTCAGCTTCCTATAATTTGTGCATACAGTCCCCAGTAACATAGCTAAGTTAGTGCTGGTCTAGCCGTTTTTAAATCTTAAATTTAAGTTTGTTTCACTTCATGGGGTGACACTGTTTGTATTCCGTTCACCGGCCTGATGCAATGCAATGGTATCACTGCTGCATGCTGTTTGGACGTCGCGCCTGTCTATCACAGGAGGAGGGGATATGCTAATTAGCCATGCGGCTGCCCTCCAGCACTGCTTCGTCGGCGGTAGTGATGTCATGCGCTTGCTCCGGTCTGGCGATACCGGAAGTATAGAGCACACACAGGGGGTTTAAATAGAGGGATAAGGGTGGCGGGTAGTTAGATTGTTTTGTCAGAGGATTGGAAAGCAAGCCCATTGAGAAAGGTGCCAGAGGCGCACCGAAACGTCTGGGGTATTTATGTGATATATATTGTCATTTGTTTGCAATAAAAGAAACTTTCTACAACAAGACCGGTGAGTGCAGCATTTCTTCTATTTAACAAGGAGAGCTGGAAAGGATAGATATATATATATATATATATATATATATATATATATATATATATATACACACACACACACACACACACATATATATATACACAATACACACACACAGAGAGAAGTGCACTCACAGGAATGAACAACTGGCTCAATACCATTGTTGGACTGTTCTATGGCGATTTACCACCTGGGTGCAGCGTTTTAGTCCAGTAATGCTTTTCACAGAGTAGAACTTTCCTGTAGTATATCAGTCTGATTCTGCCTATAACGTTCAGTCCAGTGCCGAAATACCAGGCTATTCCTCTCTGAACAAGGAACACAGCAACCCCAGACGATTGTTTCGGCCTTCATTGGGCCTCGTCAGTGAGGTGTAGCCATATTCCTCTAAGCACACTGAGCAAGGAGTCCACGTCTGGTTGCCCCTTCAGAATATTTGTTCCAAAGTATTTGGACGAACCAGATGGTTTTCTGCTGCACAAGTCTATTAATTATTCTATTATATTCTCTGTGTGTATATATATATATATATATTCTCTGTGTGTATATATATAGGATCACCCGGGTAAAACTGACATTACCAGCAGCTTTGAGTAAAGCCCAATGTAAGATCATACATCTGGCTTTACCCTGATAATCCTAGGATTACCCAAACGCTTCTGGATAAAGCTTTACACATATAGACTCTGCACTGTAATTCCCCCATCTTCACTATTTTTTTGCCTCTGCCTGGGGGATTAAAGGGGGAGCCCCTCCGATCCTCTGGCATTCACCCCAAGTAAACCTTGGGGGAATAAGGCTTCACCCACCCTTAAACCCCCCCCAGCCAGATGTATGATCTTACATTGGGGCTTTACCCAGAACCCGATATCTGACTTTACCCGTAACACACATACATAGAAAAAAAAAAAAAAAATATTTTCCTCAGGGCCACACAAAGCATGTTTTCAACCAAACACACCGAGATACAAACAAGGATTACACAGGCCCTTTGTAATTTCCGTAGACACAAACAAAACATGGAAATGGACTATACTCTTACACTGGACTGGGTTCACATTGTATGACCCTGCAAAACTCACAGGCATGGGTGCCGACTAGCACAGCTTTCAGTAACTCAAGCAGTTAATCCCAGACAAGCCTGGGTGCAAAGCCCATGAATTGTTTATATTTGTAGTATGTCAAGTCTCTTGTTGGTGGCAGTAGTGGAGTAGTGTTACACAGCTGCTGCGCCAATAAATGTGCCTCACATTCTTGGAGCTAAGCAAGTCGTTGTTCCTATGTTCCCATATTAAGCTACACATATGTAAATTCCCTGAAGCTTAAGCATATGTGTAATTACATTTATAACACAATTACTGATACAAATTATGTGTGCTTGCATATTTCTTCCTAAATTAATACATGCAATAAATCACACATCCCATTTTAACTGCACTGAGTGGACAAGCAAGTACAGTATTATCTATATTCAAACTTGTAAAAGAAATATAATTGGTTGAAGCTACGGTCGGTGCCTCTCTTTGGGGGTCAAAAACAATCTACATAGGTGTCAATGAAAACAATACTCCCCCCGCTCAGGTATAAAAGGTGCCTCAAATACTATTGGTTGAAGACTTCATTAAAGGAACCTTTAAAGGGACACTGAACCCAATTTTTTTCTTTTGTGATTAAGATAGAGCATGCAATTTTAAGCAACTTTCTAATTTACTCCTATTTTCAAATTTTCTTCCTTCTCTTGGTATCTTTATTTGAAATGTAAGAATGTAAATTTAGATGCCGGACCATTTTTGGTGAACAACCTGGGTTGTTCATGCTGATTGGTGGATAAATTCATCCACCAATGAACAAGTGCTTTCCAGGGTTCTGAACCAAACAAATAGCTTAGATTCCTTATTTTTCAAATAAAGATAGCAAGAGAATGAAGAAAAATTGATAATAGGAGTAAATTAGAAAGTTGCTTAAAATTGCATGCTCTATATGAATCATGAAAGAAAAATTTTGGGTTCAGTGTCCCTTTACTTCAATTATCTAATTTGCTTCATTCTCTTGATATTCTTTCCTGAAAAGCATATCTAGATAGGCTCAGTAGCTTCTTATTGGTAGCTGCACATAGATGCCTTGTGTGATTGGCTCACCAATGTGCATTGCTATTTCTTTAGAAAAGGATACCTAAAGATTGCAGCAAATTAGATAATAGAAGTAAATTGGAATGTTGTTTAAAATTGTATTCTCTATCTGAATCGTGAAAGAAAATTTTGGGGTTTAATGGCCCTTTAACCCCTTAATGACCGGACCATTTTTCAATTTTCTTACCCTTAATGACAATGGCTATTTTTACATTTCTGCAGTGTTTGTGTTTAGCTGTAATTTTCCTCTTACTCGTTTACTGTACCCACACATATTATATACCGTTTTTCTCGTCATTAAATGGACTTTCTAAAGATACCATTATTTTCATCATATCTTATAATTTACTAAAAAAAAAAAAGATAAAATATGAGGAAAAAATGGAAAAAAAAAAAACACACTTTTTCTAACTTTGACCCCCAAAATCTGTTACACATCTACAATCACCAAAAAACACCCATGCTAAATAGTTTCTAAATTTTGTCCTGAGTTTAGAAATACCCAATGTTTACATGTTCTTTGCTTTTATTGCAAGTTATAGGGCAATAAATATAAGTAGCACTTTGCTATTTCCAAACCACTTTTTTTCAAAATTAGCGCTAGTTACATTGGGACACTGATATCTGTCAGGAATACCTGAATATCCCTTGACATGTATATATTTTTTTTTAGAAGACATCCCAAAGTATTGATCTAGGCCCATTTTGGTATATTTCATGCCACCATTTCACCGCCAAATGCGATAAAAAAAAAAAAAAAAAAAAAAAAAAAAAAAGTTCACTTTTTCACAAATTTTGTCACAAACTTTAGGTTTCCCCCTGAAATTATTTACAAACAGCTTCTGCAATTATGGCACAAATGGTTGTAAATGCTTCTCTGGGATCCCCTTTTTCAGAAATAACAGACTTATATGGCTTTGTGGTTGCTTTTTGGTAATTAGAAGGCCGCTAAATGCCGCTGCGCACCACACATGTTTTATGCCCAGGAGTGAAGGGGTTAATTAGGGAGCTTGTAGGGAGCTTGTAGGGTTAATTTTAGCTTTAGTGTAGTGTAGTAGACAACCCCAAGTATTGATCTAGGCCCATTTTGGTATATTTTATGCCACCATTTCACCGCCAAATGCGAGCAAATAAAAAAAAAAAAACTTCCCCTTTGTTCAGAAAACAGAATTTATGTTTACCTGATAAATTTCTTTCTCCAACGGTGTGTCCGGTCCACGGCGTCATCCTTACTTGTGGGATATTCTCTTCCCCAACAGGAAATGGCAAAGAGCCCAGCAAAGCTGGTCACATGATCCCTCCTAGGCTCCGCCTACCCCAGTCATTCGACCGACGTTAAGGAGGAATAATAGCATAGGAGAAACCACATGGTACCGTGGTGACTGTAGTTAAAGAAAATAAATTATCAGACCTGATTTAAAAACCAGGGCGGGCCGTGGACCGGACACACCGTTGGAGAAAGAAATTTATCAGGTAAACATAAATTCTGTTTTCTCCAACATAGGTGTGTCCGGTCCACGGCGTCATCCTTACTTGTGGGAACCAATACCAAAGCTTTAGGACACGGATGAAGGGAGGGAGCAAATCAGGTCACCTAAATGGAAGGCACCACGGCTTGCAAAACCTTTCTCCCAAAAATAGCCTCAGAAGAAGCAAAAGTATCAAACTTGTAAAATTTGGTAAAAGTGTGCAGTGAAGACCAAGTCGCTGCCCTACATATCTGATCAACAGAAGCCTCGTTCTTGAAGGCCCATGTGGAAGCCACAGCCCTAGTGGAATGAGCCGTGATTCTTTCGGGAGGCTGCCGTCCGGCAGTCTCGTAAGCCAATCTGATGATGCTTTTAATCCAAAAAGAGAGAGAGGTAGAAGTTGCTTTTTGACCTCTCCTTTTACCTGAATAAACAACAAACAGGGAAGATGTTTGTCTAAAATCCTTTGTAGCATCTAAATAGAATTTTAGAGCGCGAACAACATCCAAATTGTGCAACAAGCGTTCCTTCTTTGAAACTGGTTTCGGACACAGAGAAGGTACGATAATCTCCTGGTTAATGTTTTTGTTAGAAACAACTTTTGGAAGAAAACCAGGTTTAGTACGTAAAACCACCTTATCTGCATGGAACACCAGATAAGGAGGAGAACACTGCAGAGCAGATAATTCTGAAACTCTTCTAGCAGAAGAAATTGCAACTAAAAACAAAACTTTCCAAGATAATAACTTAATATCAACGGAATGTAAGGGTTCAAACGGAACCCCCTGAAGAACTGAAAGAACTAAATTGAGACTCCAAGGAGGAGTCAAAGGTTTGTAAACAGGCTTGATTCTAACCAGAGCCTGAACAAAGGCTTGAACATCTGGCACAGCTGCCAGTTTTTTGTGAAGTAACACCGACAAGGCAGAAATCTGTCCCTTCAGGGAACTTGCCGATAATCCTTTTTCCAATCCTTCTTGAAGGAAGGATAGAATCCTAGGAATCTTAACCTTGTCCCAAGGGAATCCTTTAGATTCACACCAACAGATATATTTTTTCCAAATTTTGTGGTAAATCTTTCTAGTTACAGGCTTTCTGGCCTGAACAAGAGTATCGATAACAGAATCTGAGAAACCTCGCTTCGATAAAATCAAGCTTTCAATCTCCAAGCAGTCAGCTGGAGTGAAACCAGATTCGGATGTTCGAACGGACCCTGAACAAGAAGGTCTCGTCTCAAAGGTAGCTTCCAAGGTGGAGCCGATGACATATTCACCAGATCTGCATACCAAGTCCTGCGTGGCCACGCAGGAGCTATCAAGATCACCGACGCCCTCTCCTGATTGATCCTGGCTACCAGCCTGGGGATGAGAGGAAACGGCGGGAACACATAAGCTAGTTTGAAGGTCCAAGGTGCTACTAGTGCATCCACTAGAGCCGCCTTGGGATCCCTGGATCTGGACCCGTAGCAAGGAACTTTGAAGTTCTGACGAGAGGCCATCAGATCCATGTCTGGAATGCCCCAAAGTTGAGTGACTTGGGCAAAGATTTCCGGATGGAGTTCCCACTCCCCCGGATGCAATGTCTGACGACTCAGAAAATCCGCTTCCCAATTTTCCACTCCCGGGATGTGGATAGCAGACAGGTGGCAGGAGTGAGACTCCGCCCATAGAATAATCTTGGTCACTTCTTCCATCGCTAGGGAACTCCTTGTTCCCCCCTGATGGTTGATGTACGCAACAGTCGTCATGTTGTCTGATTGAAACCGTATGAACTTGGTCCTCGCTAGCTGAGGCCAAGCCTTGAGAGCATTGAATATCGCTCTCAGTTCCAGAATATTTATCGGTAGAAGAGATTCTTCCCGAGACCAAAGACCCTGAGCTTTCAGGGATCCCCAGACCGCGCCCCAGCCCATCAGACTGGCGTCGGTCGTGACAATGACCCACTCTGGTCTGTGGAATGTCATCCCTCGTGACAGGTTGTCCAGGGACAGCCACCAACGGAGTGAGTCTCTGGTCCTCTGATTTACTTGTATCTTTGGAGACAAGTCTGTATAGTCCCCATTCCACTGACTGAGCATGCACAGTTGTAATGGTCTTAGATGAATGCGCGCAAAAGGAACTATGTCCATTGCCGCTACCATCAACCCGATCACTTCCATGCACTGAGCTACGGAAGGAAGAGGAACGGAATGAAGTATTCGACAAGAGTCCAGAAGCTTTGTCTTTCTGGCCTCTGTTAGAAAAATCCTCATTTCTGAGGAGTCTATAATTGTTCCCAAGAAGGGAACCCTTGTTGACGGGGATAGAGAACTCTTTTCCACGTTCACTTACCAGCCGTGCGATCTGAGAAAGGCCAGGACGATGTCCGTGTGAGCCTTTGCTCGAGGGAGGGACGACGCTTGAATCAGAATGTCGTCCAGGTAAGGTACTACTGCAATGCCCCTTGGTCTTAGCACAGCTAGAAGGGACCCTAGTACCTTTGTGAAAATCCTTGGAGCAGTGGCTAATCCGAAAGGAAGCGCCACGAACTTACTGTCACTTTAAATTTTAAACTGAACACACTTTATTACTGCAATTGCGAAAAAACATGAAGGAATTGTTCAAAATTCACCAAACTTTCACCACAGTGTCTTAAAGCCTTGAAAATATTGCACACCAATTTTGGAAGCTTTAACCCTTAAAATAACGGAACCGGAGCCGTTTTAAGCTTTAACCCCTTTACAGTCCCTGGTATCTGCTTTGCTGAGACCCAACCAAACCCAAGGGGAATACGATACCAAATGATGCCTTCAGAAGTCTTTTATAAGTATCAGAGCTCCTCTCACATGCGACTGCATGCCATGCCTCTCAAAAACAAGTGCGCAACACCGGCGCGAAAATGAGACTCTGCCTATGCTTTGGGAAAGCCCCTAAAGAATAAGGTGTCTAAAACAGTGCCTGCCGATATTATTATATCAAAATACCCAGAATAAATGATTCCTCAAGGCTAAATAAGTGTTAATATCAATCGATTTAGCCCAAAAAATGTCTACAGTCTAAATAAGCCCTTGTGAAGCCCTTATTTACAATCGTAATAAACATGGCTTACCGGATCCCATAGGGAAAATGACAGCTTCCAGCATTACATCGTCTTGTTAGAATGTGTCATACCTCAAGCAGCAAAGGACTGCAAACTGTTCCCCCAACTGAAGTTAATGCTCTCAACAGTCCTGTGTGGAACAGCCATGGATTTTAGTTACGGTTGCTAAAATCATTTTCCTCATACAAACAGAATTCTTCATCTCTTTTCTGTTTCTGAGTAAATAGTACGTACCAGCACTATTTGAAAATAACAAACTCTTGATTGAATAATGAAAAACTACAGTTAAACACTAAAAAACTCTAAGCCATCTCCGTGGAGATGTTGCCTGTACAACGGCAAAGAGAATGACTGGGGTAGGCGGAGCCTAGGAGGGATCATGTGACCAGCTTTGCTGGGCTCTTTGCCATTTCCTGTTGGGGAAGAGAATATCCCACAAGTAAGGATGACGCCGTGGACCGGACACACCTATGTTGGAGAAATAGCAGATTTATATGGCTTTGGCGTTGCTTTTTGGTAATTAGAAGGCCGCTAAATGCTGCTGCGCACCACACGTGAATTATGCCCAGCAGTGAAGGGGTTAAATTAGGGAGCTTGCAGGGTTAATTTTAGAGATCAGCCTCCCACCTGACACATCCCACCCCCTGATCCCTCCCAAACAGCTCTCTTCCCTCCCCCACCCCACAATTGTTACCGCCATCTTAAGTACTGGCAGAAAGTCTGCCAGTACTAAATAAAAGAGTTTTTTTTTTTTTTTTAAATAAAAATTATAAAATATTTTAGTTGTGATGGACCCCTGCCTTAGCACCAACCTCCCTGATCCCCCCCTCCAGCTCTCTAACCCTCTCCCCTACCTAATTACCGCCATCTTGGGTACTGGCAGCTGTCTGCCAGTACCCAGTTTGGTCCCACAAACCAAACTTATTTTAATTGTATTTATTTTTTTATTTGTGTTTAATTATTTCTGTAGTGTAGCAGCCCCCCCCACAATACCCCCACCCCCCTCCCCCTCACAGATCCTTTTAAATATAAAAAAAAAAAAAAAAAAACTTTTTTCCCCTTACTTTTTCATTGGTGTCAGTGTGGCTAATGCGCGCACACGCTCCCTCCTCCCACCGGACAAAGGCACCATCACTACCGGTGCAGAGAGGGCCACAGAGTGGCTCTCTCTGCATCAGAGGCTTGTAAAGTGGTATTGCAGGATGCCTCCATATCGAGGCATCACTGCAATACCCTCAGAGCTGCTGGAAGTGATTGTGATCACTTCCAGCACTCTGTTAGACAACTGACGTACCAGGTACGTCCATTGTCATTAACTGCTTGTTAATGCATGACGTACCTGGTACGTCAGTTGTCATTAAGGGGTTAAGCCTTTAAGTGTAACAATATTACTAGTCATTTATTTTATTACATGAATGAGATAATCTAAGTTACTCAAAGTGGTCCATAAAATTGATATATTTGTTCTGAAATATCAGCTTGTTATGACTTCTTAAAACAAATTCCAACTCAATTATCAGAGAACCACAGCTTGCTCCCAAAACGTTGATATCAGTTTTATAGTTATATAACAATGTAATGGCTTAACTTCCATTTTTGTAGTACACTTCCTTTCAGTTGCATGGGGTAGAGAATGAAGAGCAGTGTTCTGTGAGTCCCCAGGCCTTTTTTAATGGGTGCGCCACCCAGCTAATTTTACTGACCACCCGGCTAAAATTTTAGCCAAATATAAGCTAAAACTGGCTAATATTAAAAATGTTCAATGCCCCCAAAAATATCATGAAATTAATTTGTTAAATTATGCAATTAATTTGTGCTTTGGAAGCAGAAAATGTAATATTAGAACTTATTACACTGGCAACTTTAAAATGCCCCTGGCTGGCAAATTGTTCTGTGGAGAACACTGTTACATATTAGGGCACATTATTAAAAGGGACACAATACAGTAAACCATTTTCATTTTTTCTTAATGCCTTTATATACAATATTAAAAAACAACTGGTTTGAAATGACTGACAAATAAATCAATATATTATTCATGACAGGACCTGATGAGCTCATAAAAGCTTATGCGGAGTTTAACCCTGTATGTCATTCAGTAGTTTTTGGCCCTGTAAAAGCATGGGTGTCGATAAAGGAAACAAGATGCGCTCCTGGAGAGATTGGGGTATAGTCTGGTCTCAAAACTGTGGTTGAGAGCTGCGCTAATTAACCCCTTCAAAGGAAAACGACAGATGACGTATGCAATTTCCTTTAGATTGCCAGCTTGAGAGCCTCTCCAACTGTAGCTCACCTTGTATAAAAGTGCATCTACTACTGATTGTGCTTAAGGGCAGGGGGCTCCTCTCCTTTTGTTTATGTTTGTCAATGTAAGTGTAGTAATGTACAGTGTATAGTCTTACACAATGTCTCATTGTAAGTTGTTATTGTATTGTACCCTTATGATTGTAATATACCTTTGTAGAGCACTGCATAAAATGTTGCTGCTTTATTAATGATAATAACAACAACGTTGGCGGTCGTTAAGGGGTTAAAACGACATAACCCCCACATTTTTTATGATATAGATAGAGCATGCAATTTAAAAAAAACTTCCCAATTTACTTCTATTGTCTGACTTGCTTCATTCTCTTGGTATCCTTTATTGCAAAACATAACTAAGTAGGCTCAGACGCAGCAACGCACTACTGGGAGCTAGCTGCTGATTGATGACTGCAAATATATCCTTCTTGTCATTGGCTCACTCAATGTGTTCACCTAAATCCCAGTAGTGCATTGCTGCTCCTCAGAAATTATATATTATTTTTAAATGTGGTCTTCTCTCTAAGTGATGGTGTTCACAAAAAAAAGGACAGTATTTCTTTTAGTGCATTTTCCTATCAAACTCTTGTAAAACAGACTTCTCTATAACAATTCAAAGCATAACTGCACTTTAACCCCTTAAGAACACAGCTTCAGTTTGCTCAATTGTTCCATGACGGAATAAATCTGTCATTGCTCAATTGATCCATGACGGAATAATTCCGTCATTGGTCTTAAGGGGTTAAGAAAGTTACTAAAGAGGTCAGCAGAAAAATAGAAGAATTTTACAGAAATATTCTCACAAAACAAGCCAAATATACAGCATATAAAAAGCAACAGATCCTTAAAACTGTTCATGCTAGTGAAATCCATAGTCTATGTGTACAAAAACGTTGCTTTGTACATAAATTTAGAAGCTATAAACTTTT
The DNA here is from genome assembly GCF_027579735.1 of Bombina bombina. NCBI lineage: Eukaryota > Metazoa > Chordata > Amphibia > Anura > Bombinatoridae > Bombina > Bombina bombina. The sequence continues at coordinate 1,013,558,752 of NC_069501.1, read as the reverse complement.
GGCCATTCCTATGAGATTAGATAATAAAAACGCAATAACCAAGGTGAGGGGAGCTAAAGGTATAATCGGTGGTGTTTGTATGTTACTGTGTAACCTAAATAAGAGTTTATGCTTATACGTTTTGGTTGAAAAAATAATATATTTATTTTAAACACTTTAAAACATGTGCATAATAAAAGTATAGAGCTCTATTACTTTAAGACATATAAAACAATATACAATATATAATTTGTAATAACAATACTTGAGGATAGAAAATAGTTGCTAAAATATTGTACACTTTTTGCTTGCTTCTGTGGTCTATATAGTCTCTTTTGAGGCTTTAAAAGTTTCGTATTATTGTTATTCTGGTACTCACGATTTTGTCTTGAGTGTAAAAGGCTTTTTAGCTTTATGGGGTCATAAAAAACCGTTGCGGAGGCAATGTACGTTTGGAGTAATTACAGCCTTTAATTTGACAATCTTGCTTTTTTGCTTTTTGTGGCTTTGGAGGTTAATAGGAACAAGCAGTAGATTTGTTTCTATTTCCTTTGTTAGGAGTTACAAAGTTTTAAAAGAGGCTGATACAATGTATATCTCCATTGGCTGTGTTAAAGAAAAATCTTAGCCGTTTTATCGTTGTTATGGTGCTTGAAAGTTCCTCGATGTTTAGCGGGGATTCAATTTGAAATATCCGTTGGTCTCTGAGACTGTATACCCTATTTTTTGCTAGTATGCTGTTCAGGGTTTGCAGGAGTCTCTAAGAGGCTTATAGCGTTTGAAAATTCCTCAATCTTTAGCAGGAGTTTAATTAGGAATATCCGTTGGTCTCTGAGACTGTTTACCCATATAATATTGCTGGTAGGTGTTCAGGGTTTGCTGGAGTCTCTAAGAGGCAGTTCTGTCTGTTGTCCGGTGTTTTTGTTTTGCTTATTTTGCGCTTATTATTTCAAGCGCTAGATAGAGTTGAATCCGTTGAAGGGAAGATAGTTCTTATCCCACAGTGTGGGCATAAACTGTCAAAGAGGGTGCACACTCAGGTGGGCAGATCTACGCGTTTCGGCGGGTGCCTTTATCAAGATGCCTCTGAGAGTGTTCGCGGTCCTATTTAAAAAGGGGTAGGTAGGTCCTGATTGGTTAATTAGAGATTCTTTGTTGACCAATCTTTGAGCAGATATTTGAGCAGTGTGTTCGGTTACAATTTTTAGCTGTAGTACAAATTTGTGAAATGATATGATAACGTCAGCTCGATTGAAAATTTTAACATATAAAGCTACTCATAATTTTCTAAACATAGTTGATCTGATTGTGTGTTTAGTTTGTGTGTGCGCCCTCTATAAAACATAATATAGTTGAAGGAAATAAACTGTATAAAATTTGTAAATAGGAAAAAATAAACTATATATAATTGTGAGTTGGAAAGAAGGGGGGGTGTGTGTTAGGACATATGTGATAACTTTGAATTTTTGTATCAGCATAATAATGCTTTAATTATTTTGCAGTTTTGTAGCTGAATGCTGTTAAAAGTTGCGACAAATTTCGAAACGAAGATGTTATATGATATATTCGTAAATATAGGAATGTTTAAATCTAAAAGTATTAGATCAGAAAGTTTAAATCAAACTCCATATTTAATCCATGTGGATATAAAGTTTTAAAGGAGTAAATATATTCCGCTTCTTTTTTAAGTAGGAGGTTTTCTAGATTTCCCCCTCTGGGATTAAGGAAAACTTTTTTGACTCCCCAATAATTCAGGTGGTGGATATTGCCATTATGATATTCAGTAAAATGTTTATATAGATTGGTGTTAGTTGATTTATGTTCGATATGGTGAAGGTGTTCTCTTATGCGGTCTCTAAGCATACGGCTAGTTTGGCCAAAGTATTGGTAACCACATAAACATTGTAAACAATAAATGACATTCTTATCTGAACATCGTATGATTTCCTTGACGTTGATATATTGATTGTTATTATTAGATTTCAGGGTTTTAATCTTGCTACTATGTTTGCATGATTTACAGGATATACAAGGAAAGAAACCTTCGACTTTTTCTTTGTTAAGATCAAATGTATTGGGGTTGTGGATTTCCTTATTTTTAAATTCACTTGGTGATAGTATGTTTTTCAGATTTTTTGCTTTCTTAAAAATGATGTCTGGATTATTTTTCAATCTATGTCCCAAAATTTGGTCATGTTTTATATAATGCCAGTGTTTGTTTAAAATCTTTTTGATTTCATGATGTTGTGAGTTGTATTGCGTTATAAAAGGTATAAATAAGGGATCGTTTTTGTTTTGGTTAGGTGCGAGTATCAAGTTCCTATCCATTTCTTTTACCTCTAATTGTGTTTTCTCCAAAGTGTGGATGTTATATCTTTTTTCAATGAATCTTTGTTTTAAGGTTTCTGATTGGGTGGAGTATTGGTTAATATCTGAACAATTTTTCCTGATTCTGGTGAATTGATTTTTGGGGATATTTGTTTTCCATTTATTTAGGTGGCAGCTTTTATTGTGTATGTAGTTATTGGCATCTGTTTTTTTAAAAAAGGTTTTGGTTGTAATCATCATATTTTTAATTTCTATTTCTAAGTCCAAATAGTGAATTGAGTTTGTACTGAATTCATGAGTGAAATTAAGGCCTAGTATGTTGTTATTTAAGTCTTCTAGAAATAATTCTAGAAGTTCAGGTTCGCCTTTCCAAATTATAAATAGGTCATCTATATAGCGGTAATATAGCACAAGGTTCGCCCCCCATGGGCTAGAATTTATGTAATTATGTTCAAAATAACCCATGAATAGATTAGCATAACTGGGGGCGAACCTTGTGCCCATAGCAGTCCCCTTGTGTTGTAGAAAAATCTCTTCATTAAATAAAAAAGAGTTGTTATATAATATAAAATGGATACAATCAATTAGGAATTTATTTTGTTCTTTATTTAAATTTGGATCCTTGTCTAAGAAGAATTTTATAGCTTTAAGCCCTTTTTGGTGATCTATGTTTGTATATAGGGAATTTACATCACATGTTACTAGAAGGAAGTTTTCTTCCCAAGATATATCTTTTAGGATGTTGAGTAATTGAGTCGAGTCTTTTAGATAGGAGGGTAACTGGGAAACGTATGACTGTAAGAAGAAATCGACATATTGCGAAAGATTTGATGTGAGGGATCCTATGCCTGATATGATAGGTCGTCCAGGGGGTTTAGTTAAGTTTTTATGGATTTTGGGAAGTATGTAAAAAGTAGGTGAAATGGGGTTTACAATGTTTATAAAATCAAATTCATTTTTTGTAAGTACTCCTGAGTTTAATGCTTTTATGAGAAGATCTTGTAGTTTTTTTGTTTGGTTTTTTAAGGGATTAGATCTTAATTTTTTATATGTTGTTTGGTCATTTAGAAGTCTGTAAGATTCCTCTAAATAAAAAGATGTGTCCATAAGGACTATTCCTCCGCCCTTGTCAGCTTGCTTAATAGTGATTTCGTTATTTTTTAGATCTTTTATTATTTTTAGTCCCTTTTGAGTCATATTCCACTCTATGAATTTGTTTTGATCTAGTTTGTCTATATCTTGTTTGACCATTTTCTCAAAGAGTTTAATGTCTTCGCTTTTTTCATTTGTGGGATAGAACGTTGAGGGGGCTTTTAGATTTGTGTGTTTAAATTTTTGTTCATTTTCTTTGAGGGTTTTGTTCTCGAGAGGGTTCTTTATGAAATATCTTTTTAAGGTGAGTTTACGTATGTATTGGTTTATGTTTATGAGGGTTTCAAATTTATTTATTTTGCATGATGGGGCAAATGATAAGCCTTTACTTAGAACTGATCCCTTAAAAAACCAAACAAAAAAACTACAAGATCTTCTCATAAAAGCATTAAACTCAGGAGTACTTACAAAAAATGAATTTGATTTTATAAACATTGTAAACCCCATTTCACCTACTTTTTACATACTTCCCAAAATCCATAAAAACTTAACTAAACCCCCTGGACGACCTATCATATCAGGCATAGGATCCCTCACATCAAATCTTTCGCAATATGTCGATTTCTTCTTACAGTCATACGTTTCCCAGTTACCCTCCTATCTAAAAGACTCGACTCAATTACTCAACATCCTAAAAGATATATCTTGGGAAGAAAACTTCCTTCTAGTAACATGTGATGTAAATTCCCTATATACAAACATAGATCACCAAAAAGGGCTTAAAGCTATAAAATTCTTCTTAGACAAGGATCCAAATTTAAATAAAGAACAAAATAAATTCCTAATTGATTGTATCCATTTTATATTATATAACAACTCTTTTTTATTTAATGAAGAGATTTTTCTACAACACAAGGGGACTGCTATGGGCACAAGGTTCGCCCCCAGTTATGCTAATCTATTCATGGGTTATTTTGAACATAATTACATAAATTCTAGCCCATGGGGGCGAACCTTGTGCTATATTACCGCTATATAGATGACCTATTTATAATTTGGAAAGGCGAACCTGAACTTCTAGAATTATTTCTAGAAGACTTAAATAACAACATACTAGGCCTTAATTTCACTCATGAATTCAGTACAAACTCAATTCACTATTTGGACTTAGAAATAGAAATTAAAAATATGATGATTACAACCAAAACCTTTTTTAAAAAAACAGATGCCAATAACTACATACACAATAAAAGCTGCCACCTAAATAAATGGAAAACAAATATCCCCAAAAATCAATTCACCAGAATCAGGAAAAATTGTTCAGATATTAACCAATACTCCACCCAATCAGAAACCTTAAAACAAAGATTCATTGAAAAAAGATATAACATCCACACTTTGGAGAAAACACAATTAGAGGTAAAAGAAATGGATAGGAACTTGATACTCGCACCAAAACAAAAATCAGCACCTAACCAAAACAAAAACGATCCCTTATTTATACCTTTTATAACGCAATACAACTCACAACATCATGAAATCAAAAAGATTTTAAACAAACACTGGCATTATATAAAACATGACCAAATTTTGGGACATAGATTGAAAAATAATCCAGACATCATTTTTAAGAAAGCAAAAAATCTGAAAAACATACTATCACCAAGTGAATTTAAAAATAAGGAAATCCACAACCCCAATACATTTGATCTTAACAAAGAAAAAGTCGAAGGTTTCTTTCCTTGTATATCCTGTAAATCATGAAACATAGTAGCAAGATTAAAACCCTGAAATCTAATAATAACAATCAATATATCAACATCAAGGACATCATACGATGTTCAGATAAGAATGTCATTTATTGTTTACAATGTTTATGTGGTTACCAATACTTTGGCCAAACTAGCCGTATGCTTAGAGACCGCATAAGAGAACACCTTCACCATATCGAACATAAATCAACTAACACCAATCTATATAAACATTTTACTGAATATCATAATGGCAATATCCACCACCTGAATTATTGGGGAGTCAAAAAAGTTTTCCTTAATCCCAGAGGGGGAAATCTAGAAAACCTCCTACTTAAAAAAGAAGCGGAATATATTTACTCCTTTAAAACTTTATATCCACATGGATTAAATATGGAGTTTGATTTAAACTTTCTGATCTAATACTTTTAGATTTAAACATTCCTATATTTACGAATATATCCTATAACATCTTCGTTTCGAAATTTGTCGCAAATTTTAACAGCATTCAGCTACAAAACTGCAAAATAATTAAAGCATTGTTATACTGATGCAAAAATTCAAAGTTATCACATATGTCCTAAAACACCCCCCCCTTCTTTCCAACTCACAATTATATATAGTTTATTTTTTCCTATTCACAAATTTATACAGTTTATTTCTTTCAACTATATAATGTTTTATAGAGGGCGCACACACAAACTAAACACACATTCATATCAACTATGTTTAGAAAAATATGAGTAGCTTTATATGTTAAAATTTTCAATCAAGCTGACGTTATCATACCATTTCACAAATCTGTACTACAGCTAAAAATTGTAACCGAACACACTGCTCAAATATCTGCACAAAGATTGGTCAACAAAGAATCTCTAATTAACCAATCAAGGCCCACCTACCCCTTTTTAAAAAGGACCGCGAACACTCTCAGAGGCATCTTGATAAAGGCACCCGCCGAAACGCGTAGATCTGCCCACCTGAGTGTGCACTCTCTTTGACAGTTTATGCCCACACTGTGGGATAAGAACTATCTTCCCTTCAACGGATTCAACTCTATCTAGCGCTTGAAATAATAAGCGCAAAAGAAGCAAAACAAAACACCGGACGTCAGACAGAACTGCCTCTTAGAGACTCCAGCAAACCCTGAACAACTACCAGCAAAATTATATGGGTAAACAGTCTCAGAGACCAACGGATATTCCTAATTAAACTCCTGCTAAAGATTGAGGAATTTTCAAACGCTATAAGCCTCTTAGAGACTCCTGCAAACCCTGAACAGCATACTAGCAAAAAATAGGGTATACAGTCTCAGAGACCAACGGATATTTCAATTTGAACCCCCGCTAAACATCGAGGAACTTTCAAGCACCATAACAACGATAAAACGGCTAAGATTTTTCTTTAGCACAGCCAATGGAGATATACATTGTATCAGCCTCTTTTAAAACTTTGTAACTCCTAACAAAGGAAATAGAAACAAATCTACTACTTGTTCCTATTAACCTCCAAAGCCACAAAAAGCAAAAAAGCAAGATTGTCAAATTAAAGGCTGTAATCACTCCAAACGTACATTGCCTCCGCAACGGTTTTTTATGACCCCATAAAGCTAAAAAGCCTTTTACACTCAAGACAAAATCGTGAGTACCAGAACAACAATATTACGAAACTTTTAAAGCCTCAAAAGAGACTATATAGACCACAGAAGCAAGCAAAAAGTGTACAATATTTTAGCAACTATTTTCTATCCTCAAGTATTGTTATTACAAATTATATATTGTATATTGTTTTATATGTCTTAAAGTAATAGAGCTCTATACTTTTATTATGCACATGTTTTAAAGTGTTTTAAAATAAATATATTATTTTTTCAACCAAAACGTATAAGCATAAACTCTTATTTAGGTTACACAGTAACATACAAACACCACCGATTATACCTTTAGCTCCCCTCACCTTGGTTATTGCGCTTCATTCTTTGACAGTCGTTTGAAGGAACAACTGTCACACTTGTAGGGTTTAGAGCGTGGTTATATAAACCAATTTCCCCAATATTAACACTCACCAGGTGCACTCACTCTAAACTTGTTTTTCATTAATTAGATAATAAAAAAACATGATTATATATATATATATTTATATATAAAACAAACTATATCAAGTTGTCATCCTAATATATATATATATATATATATATATATATATATATATATATATATATATATATATATATATATATATATATATATATATATATATATATACACACACAAAACATGGGGTGGGGCCAGCACTCTCAGGCCGGACCGGGTACACATCCCATGACCCTGCAACATGCACAGCCCTGGGTGCAAACCAGCACTCTCAGGAAGCTGCACTGTCTCCACAGTCACAGGCAGTTAACCCCAGTCAGGCCTGGGTGCAAGGCCCAAACAGGGAAAATTACTAAAAAATATATATTTTAATATTAACACACAGAAAAAGTCCAGCACTCACTCACAAGCTCTCAACTAAGATAAAAAGCAGCAATGGAAGAATTAGTTACCGCATCTGGCCAAATGGGAAAAGCCCAGGTACCTCGTCAAGGTTTCTTCCAATAAACCTGGGTCCCTAAACAGCCACACAATGCAGGCTCACAATCAAACAACTGTGAAAAAAAGCAACTGTGAAAAAATGGAGGGTGCACAGGCTTATGCAATTTCCCCAAACATATACAAAACATGGGGTGGGGTCAGCACTCTCAGGCCGGACCGGGTACACATCCTATGACCCTGCAACATGCACAGCCCTGGGTGCAAACCAGCACTCTCAGGAAGCTGCACTGTCTCCACAGTCACAGGCAGTTAACCCCAGTCAGGCCTGGGTGCAAGGCCCAAACAGGGAAAATTACAAAAAAAAATATATTTATATTATATATATATATATATATATCTAAAAAAGCCCTAGAAAGCCCTAATCCAGGACCTAATATTAAGGTGTCAGTGTCTCCCTGGTGCCTAGGTTTGTCGAGCCATGATTTATTGTATTAGTGTTTAACAGTTGTACTAGAGGACTTTTACAAATCTAGCATCATTTATCTTCACTTAAAACTAAAAGTGCAAAAGTAAAATTATCTAATATGTAAAGGGTAAGACTAGAGACTACACCTGCTAATATGTAAATGTATTTTATTATTGCTTGTCTATAACGTTGTTTAACTTCTGTAAAGGGATTAAACACATAGTTGAAATCAGTTCCAGAGCTGTGTAACACACTACTGGGAGGTAGCTTAACACATCTGGCAAGCCAATGACAAAAGACAAATGTGTGCAGCCACCAATCACAAGCTAGCTCCCAATAGTGCATTGCTGATGATGATCATATGTACATATGCTTTCCAACAATGGGCACAACATACATGAGAACAGAAATTAATTTAAAAGTATATTAAAATTGAATCATGAAAGTATAATAGTTCATTTACCTTTGCGAAATTTCACATATATTCTGACTATACTAGAACAGTTATGAAATGTAAATCTCAATTATAAATAGAAAAACAATAATTCTCTGGAGAAAGGCACATTATGTAATCTTATTAAGATCTACTGACTACACATATCACGTCACATAAACCATGTGGGACACGAACAGAGACATACTGTACTCACACCAGTTCACTTTCTTACCTTCCTGCTGTAACCTTTCTATCTCCACATCAGCAGCCCAGAGACCGGCTCCAGCCAGAACCTTTAAGCCGTGAGGGTTACCCTCGTTCAGAAACAGCTTCATTTTAATTCAACGGGCACCGGTTTATCCGGCTTCAGGTCTTACAGCTGATGAAATACAAGGCAATATGAAACCAACGTGCACAGCGAACACCTATGGGAATTGTAGTTCTATCATATCTCATAGTTGGAATGAAAACGTTAGTAAGAACTACAATTCCCAACGTGTAACAGAATGTACTACGCAGACAACGTAGCGCATGCGTAGTTAGCTCTGGAAGGTGCATTTAAACCGAAACAGTGTGTTTTTTGTGGGTCACGGTGTCATTTCGTATGGTGGTTTCGCAATTTATTTTTTAGTAGGGATTGGTGTGGTTGGTTCATATAGTGGTTGATTACAGGTCTAGTGCGTTCTAATTAAATAACTTCCTTGAGTTCATGTTGAAATTGTTGTGTCAGTTATGTACATTTGATATGCATTGGTCTAGACTTCATTCTAGAGTGAAGACATAATGAGTTTTAATAAATATTTAATCTTCTGCCTTTTTATGTGTTCCTGTTTTTCTGTTACTATTGACTAAATCTGACAAGAGGTCTACCCCCTTTATACGATCTTTTGTTAGCAAATTTAGTTCTCTTGCTGAAAGTAAATATGTGTGCCTATTCACAAGAAAAAACCCCGGTACTTTTCTATTAACGAATCGCCACATTGTTGGTGAATACAGAATGCCAGCAGATGGCGCTATAGAGTTTTGGTCCATTAATGGAAAAGTGTCCACAGGTGAAGAAACTAAATAATCTCCAATATTTTTTTTGCCTCCACTGGGGGGGGGGCGACAAGGACCCCTTGTAAGTTCATTCCCCAAGGTTCACTTGGGGTGGATGCCAGAGGATCGGCGGAGGGCCCTGCTATGTGTGACAAGTGTAAGTGTAACATGAACAGGGATATTCACAGACAAAGGTTGTGGCGGACAATTTCCAAAGTACAAACCTTAGTGAAAGACACCAAGGTACATTTGAGATTAAAAACATTATTTTATAGTGCTTGGTGTTATTATACTGATGCAGATACCATTGATCCTATAACCAACCCTCCTCTGGCTATACCCATTAGCCAGTGTCACTACTGTGTTATTATATAGTGCTTGGTGTTATTATACTGATGCAGATACCACTGATTCTATAACCAGCCCTCCTCTGGCTATACCCATGAGCCAGTGTCACTACTGTGTCTTTGTATAGTACTTGGTGTTATTATACTGATGCAGATACCACTGATCCTATAACCAGCCCTCCTCTGGCTATACCCATGAGCCAGTGTCACTACTGTGTCATTATATAGTGTTGGGTGTTATTATACTGATGCAGATACCACTGATCCTATAACCAGCCCTCCTCTGGCTATACCCATGAGCCAGTGTCACTACTGTGTTATTATATAGTGTTGGGTGTTATTATACTCATGCAGATACCACTGATTCTATAACCAGCCCTCCTCTGGCTACACCCATGTGCCAGTGTCACTACTGTGTCATTATATAGTGCTTGGTGTTATTATACTCATGCAGATACCACTGATTCTATAACCAGCCCTTGTCTGGCTATACGGATGTGCCAGTGTCACTACTGTGTCTTTGTATAGTGCTTGGTGTTATTATACTGATGCAGATACCACTCATCCTATAACCAGCCCTCCTCTGGCTATACCCATGAGCCAGTGTCACTACTGTGTCTTTGTATAGTGCTGGGTGTTATTATACTGATGCAGATACCCCTGATCCTATAACCAGCCCTCCTCTGGCTATACCAATGAGCCAGTGTCACTACTGTGTCTTTGTATAGTGCTTGGTGTACTGATGCAGATACCACTGATCCTATAACCAGCCCTCTTCTGGCTATACCCATGAGCCAGTGTCACTACTGTGTCTTTGTATAGTGCTTGGTGTACTGATGCAGATACCACTGATCCTATAACTAGCCCTCTTCTGGCTATACGCATGTGCCAGTGTCACTACTGTGTTATTATATAGTGCTAAGTGTTATTATACTGATGCAGATACCACTGATCCTATAACCAGCCCGCCTCTGGCTATAACCATGTGCCAGTGTCACTACTGTGTCATATTGTGCTGGGTGTTATTATACTGATGCAGATACCACTGATTCTATAAACAGCCCTCCTCTGGCTATACCCATGTGCCAGTGTCACTACTGTGTCATTATATAGCGCTGGGTGTTATTATACTGATGCAGATACTACTGAACCTATAACCAGCCCTCCTCTGGCTATACCCATGTGCCAGTGTCACTACTGTGTCATATTGTGCTGGGTGTTATTATACTGATGCAGATACCACTGATTCTATAACCAGCCCTCCTCTGGCTATACCCATGTGCCAGTGTCACTACTGTGTCATTAAATAGCGCTGGGTGTTATTATACTGATGCAGATACTACTGAACCTATAACCAGCCCTCCTCTGGCTATACCCATGTGCCAGTGTCACTACTGTCATGAATGGAGCCGCTCACTGCCGTGTCGCCGCGGCTCACGGATCTCCTCTGCATCGTTACGTTGCCTAGCAACGTGACGCGGTATCGGCTCCCCTCCTGACGTCAGAGTCTCCCTGCCTTCAAATCTCGGCGGGAGATTTGAATCAGCGCCCGTTTGTTTTTTCTTCATACATTCTGACCGGACCAGTGTTAGTCTGTCCTGATGTCTCCTTCCTTGCCTGGATCTCCTTGCCTGTAAGCCACTCGGTATGTTTGCTAAACCTGCTTATGGGGATAGTTGCTTTAACTGCTGCAAAGAATACTTCATTATTTACTAAACCTGCTTTAAGTGACTTTTGCTTTATTCAAACCTGTTAAAGGAATCACTGTTTATTTGCTAAACCTGCTTAAAGGGACATTTGCTTTACCCAGACCTGCTAAAGGAATCACTGTTCATTTGCTAACCTGCTTAAAGGGACATTTGCTTTTTCCTGACCTGCTAAAAAGAATCCTGTTTGTTTGTAAAACCTGCTTAAAGGGACATTTGCTTTTCTCATACCTACTAAAAGGATCTCTGTTTGTTTTCTAACCTGCTTAAAGGGACATTTGCTTTATTCAGACCTGCTAAAAGGAATCGCTGTTTATTTGCTAACCTGCTTAAAGGGACATTTACTTTATCCAGACCTGCTAAAAGGAATCTCTGTTTATTTGCTAACCTTCTTAAAGGGACACTTGCTTTATCCAGATCTGCTAAAAGGATTATCTGTTTGTTTGCTATCCTGCTTACAAGGACATTTATTATTCACTTGCTAAAAGGAAATTCACTTGGTTTTATTTATCTCCTTAAAAGGACATTTGCTTTTCTTAAACCTGAGTGGGTCACGTCCTGGATATTTCTCAGTGTGCTAGCGTGTGTTTTTACTTTTCACGCTAGCAGTTGGGTTGAATCCTGGGCTGGTCCTTTACGGCTGACATTACAAACGGGCCATAAAATGGACCCCACTGAATTATCCATGGCCGTGACCCACCAGGGACAGTTATTGGGATCTCATGCTACTCACTTGCAATCCTTGGACGCAAAGTTGGATCAGATAACTGCTTTACTTCAGAACATGGCTGCTCCTATACCTCCTAATCCTATTCCTTTGGATCCCTCTCCTCCTACGAATCCTACAAATCAGCCACAAGGTCAGCTCAGTCCCAGGATACCTCTTCCGGACAAATATGATGGGAATCCTGAGGATTGTAGGGGTTTTCTGAATCAGTGTCGCCTTCATTTTCGGAATAGTCCTGTTCTCTTTGCTACACCCTCCTATCGGATCACTTTCCTTATTTCCTTAATGAAAGGTAGAGCCTTAGCCTGGGTATCACCTTTGCTTGAAAAGAATGATCCTATACTCCAGGATGTGGATACATTCCTCTCTGTCTTTTCAAATGTCTTCGATAAACCTGGGAGGTCTGCCGCTGCTGAAGCTTCTCTTCTAGACTTACGACAAGGTGGTCAACCTGTATCTCAATATGCCATTGAATTTTGCACTCTAGCTTCTGAGACTACTTGGAATCAAGGAGCTCTTAGAGCAGCTTTTCGCAAAGGACTCTCTGAACGTCTCAAAGATGAGTTGGTCTATCGTGAACTTCCAGAATCTCTAGAAGCTCTGATAAATCTTTGTATTTGCCTCGATTCCAGATACCGCGAACGCCAACAAGAAAGAGAGAGAAGTCAGAAAGCTTCTATTCGACCTTTTCGTCTGGTACCTCGCCTCTCTAACCCTTTAACTCCCGCCTCTCCATCTTCCGATCAGGCTGAACCAATGGAAATAGGCACCATTAAATTAACTGAAACTGAACGTCTGAGGAGACGCTCTCTTGGATTGTGTTTATACTGTGGCCTTAAAGGACATTTATTAAAAGATTGTCCTACCAGACCGTTAAAAGCCAGGGCTTAACTTCTGTCCAGGGAGCTAAGTTAAGCCAAATAGGATCTCACTCCCTTAATAATAAACTTTTTGTTCCGGTTACTCTTCAAGTTGGAGGAGACAAGATTCATACTCAAGCCCTTGTGGACTCTGGTGCTGGAGGAGTCTTCATCGATTCCACATTTGTAACTACTCACTCAATTCCATTATGCAAAAAGGAGTATTCGATTCCTGTCTCCACTGTTAGTGGAGATCCTTTGGGTCCCGGACTTATCCAGTTTGCTACCAGACCCATTCTCTTTTCTGTAGGAATTCTTCATTCAGAGACTATATGTTTTGACGTAATCTCGACTCCTCAATTTCCCATAATTTTGGGTCTTCTTTGGCTCCAGTTACATAATCCTGTATTCTCTTGGACTCAAGGAGAACTCATTTCCTGGGGTTCTACATGTCAAGATAGGTGTCTTCATATACCCACTAAAGTGCCTCTCACTATTGCTTTCACGATTAATACCTCTGGGTCGTTACCCGCACCTTATCAAGATTATGTTGATGTCTTTTCCAAGAAAGAAGCTGAACGGCTTCCCCCACATCGTCCTTTTGACTGCTCCATTGATCTACTTCCTGGGGCAACCTACCCTCGTGGCAAGACGTATCCACTCTCAAGGCCTGAGAATGCTGCCTTAGAGGAATATATCCAAGATAGTTTGGCTAGAGGTTTTATTCGACCTTCCTCTTCTCCTCTAGGGGCAGGATTCTTTTTTGTGGGAAAAAAGGATGGAGGTCTACGACCTTGTATTGATTACCGGGGTTTGAATCAAATCACAGTCAAGAACAGTTACCCTCTGCCTCTTATTCCTGAACTGTTTTCTTATCTTCAAGGAGCTACAATTTTTACCAAACTGGACCTTCGTGGTGCTTATAACCTTATTCGTATGCGCAAAGGTGACGAATGGAAGACAGCCTTCAACACTCGATTTGGGCATTATGAATATCTGGTCATGCCTTTTGGGCTGTGTAATGCCCCTGCTGTTTTTCAACACTTTGTAAATGAGATTTTTCTGGATTTTTTGAACTCCTTCGTCATTATCTACCTTGACGATATTTTAATTTTTTCCCACGATTATCAAGATCATGTACACCACGTCAGGAAGGTTCTGCAACGATTACGAGACAATCATCTATTCGCCAAGTTGGAGAAATGTTCATTTCATCAAAGATCCATATCCTTCTTGGGTTATGTAATATCTGAATCTGGATTTGAAATGGATCCGAACAAGCTTTCTTCCATTTTGAACTGGCTTAGACCTGGTTCTCTTAAGGCCCTACAACGGTTTCTTGGCTTCGCCAATTATTACAGGAAATTTATCAAAGGATTTGCTACTATTTCTACTCCCCTTACGTCACTCACTAGAAAGGGACAAGATTGTAAAGAATGGTCCCCAGAGGCTATTAAGGCCTTTGAATCTCTCAAAAAGGCCTTTTCTTCTGCACCCATACTCCGTCATCCAAATCCGGATTTTCAATTTATCCTAGAAGTGGATGCTTCTTCTGTGGCTGCTGGGGCTGTTCTTTCTCAACGAATACCTGACACGGGTAAGATTCATCCTGTAGGCTTCTTTTCCAAGAAATTTACTTCTCCTGAATTAAATTATGACGTTGGCAATAAAGAGTTATTAGCCATCAAGATGGCTTTGGACGAATGGAGGCATTGGTTGGAGGGCACTACCTTTCCATTTTCCATACTCACGGATCATAAAAATCTTCTTTATCTTCAAACTGCCAAACGATTGAATTCCAGACAAGCTCGTTGGTCTTTATTCTTTTCACGTTTTAACTACAATCTTTCCTATATACCTGGTTCTAAGAATATAAAGGCAGATGCCTTATCCAGACAGTTTCAATCTACCTCTACTCCAGAATCTGGTACCATACTTCAACCACAGGAAGTCATAGCTCAATTATCAATCTCTTGTTTACAGGACTTACAGTCTGCTCAAAAGGACTTTCCTTCATCCCTCAAACCTCCTGACGGTTTATTATTTGTTCCTGAACATCTCCGTCCAAAGATTCTACATTGGGCTCATGATAGTCCTCTCTCTGGACATCCTGGCGTCAGTAACACGACTCGGAATCTCAAACAGTATGTCTGGTGGCCTACTCTCACTCAAGATGTTAAAGATTATGTCTCTGTTTGCACACAATGTGCTAGAAATAAAACTCCTCGTCAACTTCCTTCTGGTTTACTTCAACCTTTACCCATTCCTCACCAGCCTTGGACCCATTTATCTATGGATTTTATTACAGACCTACCTCTTTCTGCTGGAAACAACACTATTTTAGTGGTGGTCGACAGGTTTACTAAGTCTGCTCATTTCATTCCTTTGCCTGGTCTTCCATCTGCCAAGGGACTTTCTGAGCTTTTTCTTTTGCATATCGTGAAATTACATGGGTTTCCTATTGACATTGTCTCCGATAGAGGGGTACAATTTGTTTCTCGGTTCTGGAGATGGCTTTGCAAACATTTTAGCACTACAGTCTCTTTATCAACTTCTCATCATCCACAGTCTAACGGCCAAACCGAGAGAGTAAACCAGTGTCTGGAGACTTACCTGAGACATTATGTGGACCATCATCATTCTAATTGGACTCGTTATCTTCCTTTGGCGGAGTTGGCCCATAATGCTCGTTACAATTCATCTCTTCGCTCTTCCCCCTTTTTTGCAGCTTACGGATTTCAACCCAGAACATTTCCTCTGTATACTTCTTCTTCTGAAAATCCTGCTTCCGATCAAACTGCTCGGAGATTAACTCGACATTGGCGTAAGATACGTGTTCTTCTTTCCAAAGCCTCTAATCGATACAAGTTTTTTGCTGATCGCAGACGGAAGAAGGCTCCTAATTTTCGTCCTGGAGACAAGGTTTGGATTTCTACTCGTCACCTTCATCTCAAACAACCTTCTATCAAATTGGGGCCACGATATGTGGGTCCTTTCCGAATACTGGGTCAAGTTTGTTCTACTGCATACCGTGTTGCTCTTCCCATGACTCTCAAAGCTCACCCTGTTTTCCATGTTTCTCTCCTGAAACCGGTGAGATCTAATAGATTTTCTAAATCTCTGCCCAAACCATCTCCTCTCTTGGTACAGGGACAGCCTGAGTTTGAGGTTGCTCACATTTTGGATTCCAAACTTCGTGGCAGGAAACTATACTATCTCATCCATTGGAAGGGTTATCCTGTCACAGAGCGAACCTGGGAACCAGCCCAGCATGTACACGCCCCTGCTTTGATTAAGGCCTTTCACAAAGCTTATCCTGCTAGGCTTGGTCCTGTCCCCCGGAGGGGTCCTTGAGGGGGGGGTGCTGTCATGAATGGAGCCGCTCACTGCCGTGTCGCCGCGGCTCACGGATCTCCTCTGCATCGTTACGTTGCCTAGCAACGTGACGCGGTATCGGCTCCCCTCCTGACGTCAGAGTCTCCCTGCCTTCAAATCTCGGCGGGAGATTTGAATCAGCGCCCTTTTGTTTTTTCTTCATACATTCTGACCGGACCAGTGTTAGTCTGTCCTGATGTCTCCTTCCTTGCCTGGATCTCCTTGCCTGTAAGCCACTCGGTATGTTTGCTAAACCTGCTTATGGGGATAGTTGCTTTAACTGCTGCAAAGAATACTTCATTATTTACTAAACCTGCTTTAAGTGACTTTTGCTTTATTCAAACCTGCTAAAGGAATCACTGTTTATTTGCTAACCTGCTTAATGGGACATTTGCTTAATTCAGACCTGCTAAAGGAATCACTGTTTATTTGCTAACCTGCTTAAAGGGACATTTGCTTTATCCTGACCTGTTAAAGGAATCTACATTGGGCTCATGATAGTCCTCTCTCTGGACATCCTGGCGTCAGTAACACGACTCGGAATCTCAAACAGTATGTCTGGTGGCCTACTCTCACTCAAGATGTTAAAGATTATGTCTCTGTTTGCACACAATGTGCTACAAATAAAACTCCTCGTCAACTTCCTTCTGGTTTACTTCAACCTTTACCCATTCCTCACCAGCCTTGGACCCATTTATCTATGGATTTTATTACAGACCTACCTCTTTCTGCTGGAAACAACACTATTTTAGTGGTGGTCGACAGGTTTACTAAGTCTGCTCATTTCATTCCTTTGCCTGGTCTTCCATCTGCCAAGGGACTTTCTGAGCTTTTTCTTTTGCATATCGTGAAATTACATGGGTTTCCTATTGACATCGTCTCCGATAGAGGGGTACAATTTGTTTCTCGGTTCTGGAGATGGCTTTGCAAACATTTTAGCACTACAGTCTCTTTATCAACTTCTCATCATCCACAGTCTAACGGCCAAACCGAGAGAGTAAACCAGTGTCTGGAGACTTACCTGAGACATTATGTGGACCATCATCATTCTAATTGGACTCGTTATCTTCCTTTGGCGGAGTTGGCCCATAATGCTCGTTACAATTCATCTCTTCGCTCTTCCCCCTTTTTTGCA
Organism: Bombina bombina; assembly: GCF_027579735.1. Taxonomy (NCBI): domain Eukaryota; kingdom Metazoa; phylum Chordata; class Amphibia; order Anura; family Bombinatoridae; genus Bombina; species Bombina bombina. The sequence goes on along the minus strand of NC_069501.1, from coordinate 1,013,540,978 downwards.
GCTTACGGATTTCAACCCAGAACATTTCCTCTGTATACTTCTTCTTCTGAAAATCCTGCTTCCGATCAAACTGCTCGGAGATTAACTCGACATTGGCGTAAGATACGTGTTCTTCTTTCCAAAGCCTCTAATCGATACAAGTTTTTTTGCTGATCGCAGACGGAAGAAGGCTCCTAATTTTCGTCCTGGAGACAAGGTTTGGATTTCTACTCGTCACCTTCATCTCAAACAACCTTCTATCAAATTGGGGCCACGATATGTGGGTCCTTTCCGAATACTGGGTCAAGTTTGTTCTACTGCATACCGTGTTGCTCTTCCCAAGACTCTCAAAGCTCACCCTGTTTTCCATGTTTCTCTCCTGAAACCGGTGAGATCTAATAGATTTTCTAAATCTCTGCCCAAACCATCTCCTCTCTTGGTACAGGGACAGCCTGAGTTTGAGGTTGCTCACATTTTGGATTCCAAACTTCGTGGCAGGAAACTATACTATCTCATCCATTGGAAGGGTTATCCTGTCACGGAGCGAACCTGGGAACCAGCCCAGCATGTACACGCCCCTGCTTTGATTAAGGCCTTTCACAAAGCTTATCCTGCTAGGCCTGGTCCTGTCCCCCGGAGGGGTCCTTGAGGGGGGGGTGCTGTCATGAATGGAGCCGCTCACTGCCGTGTCGCCGCGGCTCACGGATCTCCTCTGCATCGTTACGTTGCCTAGCAACGTGACGCGGTATCGGCTCCCCTCCTGACGTCAGAGTCTCCCTGCCTTCAAATCTCGGCGGGAGATTTGAATCAGCGCCCGTTTGTTTTTTCTTCATACATTCTGACCGGACCAGTGTTAGTCTGTCCTGATGTCTCCTTCCTTGCCTGGATCTCCTTGCCTGTAAGCCACTCGGTATGTTTGCTAAACCTGCTTATGGGGATAGTTGCTTTAACTGCTGCAAAGAATACTTCATTATTTACTAAACCTGCTTTAAGTGACTTTTGCTTTATTCAAACCTGCTAAAGGAATCACTGTTTATTTGCTAACCTGCTTAATGGGACATTTGCTTAATTCAGACCTGCTAAAGGAATCACTGTTTATTTGCTAACCTGCTTAAAGGGACATTTGCTTTATCCTGACCTGTTAAAGGAATCACTGTTTATTTGCTAAACCTGCTTAAAGGGACATTTGCTTTACCCAGACCTGCTAAAGGAATCACTGTTCATTTGCTAACCTGCTTAAAGGGACATTTGCTTTTTCCTGACCTGCTAAAAAGAATCCTGTTTGTTTGTAAAACCTGCTTAAAGGGACATTTGCTTTTCTCATACCTACTAAAAGGATCTCTGTTTGTTTTCTAACCTGCTTAAAGGGACATTTGCTTTATTCAGACCTGCTAAAAGGAATCACTGTTTATTTGCTAACCTGCTTAAAGGGACATTTACTTTATCCAGACCTGCTAAAAGGAATCTCTGTTTATTTGCTAACCTTCTTAAAGGGACACTTGCTTTATCCAGATCTGCTAAAAGGATTATCTGTTTGTTTGCTATCCTGCTTACAAGGACATTTATTATTCACTTGCTAAAAGGAAATTCACTTGGTTTTATTTATCTCCTTAAAAGGACATTTGCTTTTCTTAAACCTGAGTGGGTCACGTCCTGGATATTTCTCAGTGTGCTAGCGTGTGTTTTTACTTTTCACGCTAGCAATTGGGTTGAATCCTGGGCTGGTCCTTTACGGCTGACAACTACTGTGTCATTATATAGCACTGGGTGTTATTATACTGATGCAGATACCACTGACCCTATTACCAGCCCTTGTCTGGCTATACCCATGTGCCAGTGTCACTATTGTGTCTTTGTATAGAACTGGGTGTTATTATACAGATACACATTCAGTATTTCACTCTGGCTTTATTTATTCCATAACTTATCATCCAATATCGCTAGCAGTCTCTTGACAAGCCACTAACTTTATTCACACTACATATTTTTTTTATTCCTATTGTTTTATTTTTTTTCATTCTTTTTATTGGCAGAGATCAAGCAATCACATGACAATCAAGTGGTACAGAGTCAACGCATTCAGATAATATCTGTACGCAGGCCATTAATATACAGAAAATAAACAGAGAATAAACTTTACAACATGTGGATAGTAATATTGCATTGTATCCTTATGAGATTATTACATTGTCAAATATTGGATTCTGATGTAACTTTCCCGTCGAGTTTGTTGAGTTCTCTGTACAATCATGTAATAAAAGTGCCGTAAGAATAGCATAGTCATGAGTGATCACTTCCTTTCTATGGAAGGTCCAAGAGACTCTGCCTCCGTTTCGCTCATCTCACGAGCTGCGCTTATCCTATGGTTGTGCCGTCTTTGCATCCGGTGGTTAGGGCAGATGGTTCGCCCTACATATTGAGGATATTGACTGGCACGAGCTAGAACCAGTTCTCCCAGTAATAGTAAAGCTGTGGGGAGCTGGATGGGCACTTTTAGATTTTTAGAGCAGAGCTCTTACTGCTTGCTCCTATCCAGGTGACCCGCCCACCGGAAGTCTCCTTATTCCTATTATTTCATCAGAAAGAAAAGATATACTAAGGATGTGGCGGACACTGCAAGGGCTAGTTACAGACACCAGTGTCCGTGAACGGACACCTTGCCTATCGCTGAACATTAACAATGTGGGAAAAGAGAATCAAACACCCAAGAGGGATGTTATGCTTCTGAAAATAATGGTACTTTTCTATTGTGCTAGAAGACTGACACTGACTGAGGAAGAGGCGGAGCAGCACCTGGGAGGGCTACTAGAGCGGCTCAAACTCAGAGTCACTGGCGGGCCGGGAAGAAGGCAGACGGGAACGAAGTGCACCCATGAGTGCACTGAGGACATGGATTGGTAACTTCTATTTATTGATTAGTGCAAAGGATACGGCAGCTATCCTTTAAGTTAAGTTTAAGTTAAGTTTCTTAACGCTGATTTACTGTTTGGCTGGCAGCTCAGTTTTATACATTACAATTTGTTGTTCGTCATGCTTAGATTTCTCTTGCAAGGTGTATCCAGTCCACGGCTTCATCCTTTACTTGTGGGATATTCTCATTCCCTACAGGAAGTGGCAAAGAGAACACACAGCAGAGCTGTCCATATAGCTCCCCCTCTAGCTCCGCCCCCCAGTCATTCTCTTTGCCGGCTCTGACAGCAGGGCCACTCTGCGGGAGGGTAAAGTGAATGTGGTGTTAGATTTGTAGTTTTATATCTTCAATCAAGAGTTTGTTATTTTTAAATGGTACCGGTTTGTACTATTTACTCTGTAGCAGAAATGTGATGAAGAATTCTGCTGAGAGGAAAATGATTTTAGCATGTTGTAACTAAAATCCATTGCTGTTCCCACACAGGACTGAGGAGTACCAGAAAACTTCAGTTGGGGGGAACAGTTTGCAGGCTTAACTGCTATAAGGTATGTTTAGTCATCTTTTTCTAGACAAGACTCAGTAATGCTAGAAGACTGACAAGAATCCCCATGTGGGGAAAGTAAGCCATTTTCTGAGACTCAGTATAGAAGGAAGGCTTACTTAACAGGGCTCAATAGGCTGGTGGACACTGTTACAGGACAATCGATTATTTAATAAGAAAAAATAATCATTATAGACGTTTTTATGCACTTTGGTGTGTTACTTGGGGTTATCTTCCACATGGCATATGTTTAGACACCTATTTGGGGTTTTGAAGGCCCCACAACTCCGGAGTGGAGAGGGAGGGGGCCTAAATTTCGCGCCTCAGTTGCGCAGTTGATATTGCAGACAGCTTCATGCAGCTTCACATGGAGTGTCCAAAGACTACTTGAGGACTTCATAGAGGCTTATTTTCCACCAAACTCATCCCCAGGAGCAGGTAGGGCCACAGCAGTTAGCTGTGGCAAGGTGCTGTAGTTTACTAACCGGTTGTCAGCTTTAGGTTGCTCCGGTTTGGGCATTAAGGGGTTAATCGAGTTGAAATTCGCTGTGCAATCATTTTAAAGCATTAAGCTCATGTGGTAAAAATTTCAGAGAGATTGGATCATTTTTCACGGTTTGGTAAAATTGTGTGCGCTTTTCATTTCTTAAAGGCACAGTACCGGTTTTGCCAAATTGTAAATTTTATTTGAATTAAGTGTTTCTAAGCCTGCTTGTGAACAATACTAGTCTGTTAAACATGTCTGACACTAAAGAGAGACCTTGCTCTATGTGTTTGGAAGCCATGGTGGAACCCCCTTTAAAATTGTGTTCCAAGTGCACTAATGTGTCTATACACTTTAAAGATCATATTGTGTCACTTAAAAATGTAGCCCTAGATGATTCTCTGACGGAAGGTAACGAGGATAGCCCGCCTTCCTCTCCCCATGTGTCGCCACCAGTTACGCCCGCGCAAGCGATGCCTAGTACCTCTAGTGCATTGGCCCCTATTACATTACAACAATTAGCGACAGTCATGGATAATTCCCTTGCGACATTTCTATCCAAACTGCCAGTTTTTCCTACAAAGCGTGATAGCTCTGTTTTAAGAACAGATTATGAGCAGTCAGAAGCTTTGCGAGGTTTATCTGATGTACCCTCACAACACTCTGAAGTGGCAGTGAGGGATGTGATGTTTGAAGGAGAAATTTCTGACTCAGGAAAGGTTTCTCAGCGGGCAGAATCAGATTCATTAGCGTTTAAATTTAAACTGGAACACCTCCGCGTATTGCTTAGGGAGGTATTAGCCACTCTGGATGATTGTGATCCTATGGTGGTCCCAGAGAAATTGTGTAAAATGGACAAGTATCTAGAGGTCCCTGTATACACTGATGCGTTTCCGATCCCTAAAAGGGTTGCGGATATTGTTACTAGGGAGTGGGATAGACCAGGTGTCCCTTTTGTCCCCCCCCCCTATTTTTAAGAAAATGTTCACAATAAATGACCCCAGACGGGACTCGTGGCAGACGGTCCCTAAGGTTGAGGGAGCGGTTTCTACTCTTGCTAAGCGCACAACCATACCAATTGAAGACAGTTGTGCTTTTAAAGATCCTATGGATAAAAAATTAGAAGGTTTACTTAAGAAAATATTTGTTCAACAAGGTTTCCTTCTCCAACCCATTGCCTGCATTATTCCTGTAACTACTGCAGCGGCTTTCTGGTTTGAGGCGCTGGAGGAATCGCTCCAGACTGAGACCTCATATGACGAAATTATGGATAGAATTAAGGCTCTAAAGCTGGCTAATTCTTTTATCACGGATGCCGCCTTGCAATTAGATAAGTTTCACCCAGTGAAGCCACCGTAGGTCCTCGTGTGCAGTGAGCTCAGCACTAGGGGTTCTCCTATTGGTACTGAGCTGAGGGTGTGTGGAGGGGTGTCCCTGACGCAGCGGTTGGAGAAATCGGAGTACCCGCTGTTACACTTACTGAAATTGGACGTTTATAAATAACGAAGGGACATTTGATGATCCATAACATTACAGCTGGATCCTAGCCATACGTGTATGAGGGACAACTTTAATTATGATGTGCCTGTTTTTATTTGAACTCTTGTGAGTATATTATCTTGTGTGTTTCACCTGAATAAATATATCTACACTTGAATCGCGTCCTGCGCTTCTCTCCTTTCATCCTATTCCCCAATTAGCTAAGTTAGCGGCAAAAAATTCAGGTTTCGCCATAATGGCGCGCAGAGCGCTTTGGCTCAAGTCATGGTCGGCCGATGTGTCGTCCAAATCTAAATTGTTAAATATCCCTTTCAAGGGGAAGACCCTTTTCGGGCCAGAGTTGAAAGAGATTATTTCAGAAATCACCGGGGGAAAGGGCCATGCTTTTCCTCAGGACAAACCCTTCAAGGCTAGAAACAAAGCTAATTTTCGTTCCTTTCGTAACTTCAGGAGCGGTCCGGCTTCAGCCTCTACAGCTGCAAAGCAAGAGGGTAACGCTGCACAGCCCAAGGCAACCTGGAAGCCTTACCAGGGCTGGAACAAGGGTAAACAGTCCAAAAAGTCTGCAGCTGCTACCAAGACAGCATGAAGGGGTAGCCCCCGATCCGGCACCGGATCTGGTAGGGGGCAGACTCTCTCTCTTCGCTCAGGCTTGGGCAAGAGATGTTCACGATCCCTGGGCAGTAGAGATTGTTACACAGGGATATCTTCTAGAATTCAAGGACTCCCCTCCAAGGGGAAGGTTCCACATTTCTCGTCTGTCTTCAGACCAGACAAAGAAAGAGGCGTTCTTACGCTGTGTAGAAGATCTACTCGCGATGGGAGTGATATGTTCAGTTCCAATTGCAGAACAAGGAACGGGCTTTTACTCAAACCTGTTTGTGGTTCCCAAAAAAGAAGGAACTTTCAGACCAATCCTGGATCTAAAAATTCTAAACAAATTCCTCAGAGTCCCATCATTCAAGATGGAGACCATTCGAACGATCTTACCAATGATCCAGGAAGGTCAATATATGACTACCGTGGATTTAAAGGATGCGTACTTACATATCCCTATCCACAAAGATCATCACCAGTTTCTCAGGTTCGCTTTTCTGGACAAGCATTACCAGTTCGTGGCTCTTCCCTTCGGTTTGGCCACTGCTCCCAGAATTTTCACAAAGGTGCTAGGTTCCCTTCTGGCGGTGCTAAGACCGCGGGGCATAGCAGTAGCGCCTTATCTAGACGACATCCTAATTCAGGCGTCGTCTTTTCCCAGAGCCAAGGCTCACATGGAGATTGTACTGGCCTTTCTAAGGTCTCACGGGTGGAAGGTGAACATCGAAAAGAGTTCTCTGTCCCCGGTCACAAGGGTTCCCTTCCTGGGAACACTAATAGATTCGGTAGAAATGAAAATATTTCTGACGGAGGTCAGAAAGTTAAAGCTTTTAACTACTTGCCGAGTACTTCATTCCATTCCTCAGCCATCTATAGCTCAGTGCATGGAGGCAATCGGATTAATGGTAGCGGCAATGGACATAGTCCCTTTTGCTCAAATACATCTCAGACCACTGCAACTGTGCATGCTCAAACAGTGGAATGGGGATTACGCAGACTTGTCTCCTCAGATACAATTGGACCAGAGGACCAGAGACTCTCTTCTCTGGTGGTTGTCTCAGGATCATCTGTCTCAGGGAACATGTTTCCGCAGACCAGAATGGATCATTGTAACGACCGATGCCAGCCTGTTAGGCTGGGGTGCAGTCTGGGACTCCCTGAAAGCTCAGGGCCTATGGTCTCGGGAAGAATCTCTTCTCCCGATAAACATTTTGGAACTGAGAACGATATTCAATGCACTTCAGGCATGGCCTCAACTAGCTGCGGCCAAATTCATCAGATTTCAGTCGGACAACATCATGACTGTAGCTTACATCAATCATCAGGGGGGAACGAAGAGTTCCTTAGCGATGAAGGAAGTATCCAAAATAATCAGGTGGGCGGAGGATCACTCCTGCCATCTCTCAGCAATTCACATCCCAGGAGTGGTCAACTGGGAAGTGGATTTTCTAAGTCGTCAGACTTTTCACCCGGGGGAGTGGGAACTCCACCCGGAGGTTTTTGCTCAGCTGACTCAGCTTTGGGGCACTCCAGAGTTGGATCTGATGGCGTCCCGTCAGAACTCCAAACTTCCTCTATACGGATCCAGGTCCAGGGACCCCAAGGCGGTATTCATAGATGCTCTAGCAGCGCCTTGGTCCTTCAATCTGGCTTATGTCTTTCCACCGTTTCCCTCGTCTGATCGCCAGAATCAAGCAGGAGAAGGCTTCGGTGATTCTGATAGCGCCTGCGTGGCCACGCAGGACTTGGTATGCAGACCTAGTGGACATGTCATCTGTTCCACCATGGACACTGCCATTGTGGCAGGACCTTCTAATACAGGGTCCATTCAAGCATCCAAATCTAGTTTCTCTGCGTCTGACTGCTTGGAGATTGAACGCTTAATTCTATCAAAGCGTGGTTTCTCTGAGTCAGTTATAGATACTCTGATTCAGGCTAGAAAACCTGTCACCAGGAAGATCTACCATAAGATATGGCGAAAATATCTTTGTTGGTGTGAATCCAAGGGTTACTCATGGAGTAAGATTAGGATTCCCAGAATATTATCGTTTCTCCAAGAAGGATTGGAGAAAGGATTGTCAGCTAGTTCCTTAAAGGGACAGATATCTGCTTTGTCTATTCTCTTACACAAGCGTCTGGCAGAGGTACCAGACGTTCAAGCATTTTTCAGGCTCTAGTCAGAATCAAGCCTGTTTATAAACCTGTGGCTCCGCCATGGAGTCTTAATCTAGTTCTTTCAGTTCTTCAAGGGGTTCCGTTTGAACCTTTACATTCCATAGATATCAAGTTATTATCTTGGAAAGTTTTGTTTTTGGTAGCTATATCTTCTGCTCGAAGAGTTTCAGAATTGTCTGCTTTACAGTGTGATTCACCTTACCTGGTGTTTCACGCAGACAAGGTTCTGTTGCGTACCAAACCTGGTTTTCTTCCTAAGGTTGTTTCTAACAAGAACATTAACCAGGAAATAATAGTTCCTTCTCTGTGTCCTAACCCATCGTCAAAAAAGGAACGCCTGCTACACAATCTTGATGTGGTTCGTGCTTTAAAATTCTATTTACAAGCAACTAAAGACTTCAGACAAACATCATCCTTGTTTGTCATTTATTCTGGTAAGAGGAGAGGTCAGAAAGCGACTGCTACCTCTCTTTCCTTCTGGCTGAAAAGCATCATCAGGTTGGCTTACGAGACTGCTGGCCAGCAGCCTCCTGAACGAATTACTGCTCATTCTACCAGAGCTGTGGCTTCCACTTGGGCTTTCAAGAATGAGGCTTCTGTTGAACAGATTTGTAAGGCAGCGACTTGGTCTTCACTGCATACTTTTGCCAAATTTTACAAATTCGATACTTTTGCTTCTTCGGAGGCTATTTTTGGGAGAAAAGTTTTGCAAGCAGTGGTGCCTTCCGTTTAAGGTACCTGTCTTGTTCCCTCCCTTCATCCGTGTCCTAAAGCTTTGGTATTGGTATCCCACAAGTAAAGGATGAAGCCGTGGACTGGATACACCTTGCAAGAGAAAACAGAATTTATGCTACCTGATAAATTACTTTCTCTTGCGGTGTATCCAGTCCACGGTCCGCCCTGGCAATTAAGTCAGGTAAATAATTTTTTTGTTTAAACTACAGTCACCACTGCACCCTATGGTTTCTCCTTTTTCTCCTAACCTTCGGTCGAATGACTGGGGGGCGGAGCTAGAGGGGGAGCTATATGGACAGCTTTGCTGTGTGCTCTCTTTGCCACTTCCTGTAGGGAATGAGAATATCCCACAAGTAAAGGATGAAGCCGTGGACTGGATATACCACAAGAGAAAGTAATTTATCAGGTAAGCATAAATTCTGTTTTTTTTAGACATTTGCACTTGTGATGACCCACACCAATAAATAAGTTTGTAATACTATGAAGCGTTATATAACTGTAGGTGTAAACATGTCTGACTCTGAATATAACTTTATGGCGCTAGTTGGGCACTCCAGGGACGATGTTTTGTTAGACACTGCTCCAGCCTCTTGCTCCCTGTATCAAACACACAGAACTCTTGGGGTTGAATAAGTGCAATTGGGAGAACCATTCAGATACGCTTTGCAGAAGCAATCAATAAATCTGTGTCCATTCAGTTTAACAAATGCCTTATAGTGAGGGATTTGGGGCAAGTTTTTTCTTAAACAAATTTAAACCCTTGCACGTGGAACTTTTGAGCTCTAATTTTTGCCATAGAATATAATTTGGCACTTCTCTAAAAAAAATTTTTAGCATGTACATTTGTTTAGTTTGGCATCTTTCAACTTTATAGCACGTTAGATAACACTTAACTAAACTGAACAGCTTAATAATTGACCTAATATTAGACTTGTGCATGGCCGAAAAATTAGTTTCGGTTCGTTTCGTATCGATTCGGATGTTTTCGAATTTCGGTTCGGATCGATTCGAATTCGGAAAAATTCGAATGAATTCGTTTCGGATTCGTTTTCGGATTCATTCGGATTCGAATAAATTTGTCTGGATTCGGTTCGGTTAGATTCGGAAATTCGGAATTTCGGTATGTGTTAGGTGGGATGTGCTGTGTATTAGACTAGTATTATGTACTGTATATTAGGTGTAACCCATAGCAGAGTGATATAACCTAATATACTGTACAATACTAGTGTAATCCATGGCCATCCGAATGTAACAAATAAATCCGAACTAATTCGGATTTATTCGGTAGATTCGGTACTACCGTTATTTGGAAATTCAAATCGATCCGAATCTCCGAATTTAACAAATTCGGCCGAATTTCGATTTGGAACGAATCGAAACGCACATATCTACCTAATATTTAATTTGTCTATATGCCAGTATAGTAGTGCTGTAAAACATATGATTTATATATACAGCTTCATTTTTGTTCTGCAATGTATTCTAAGCTATTTATGTTGTACTTAAAGGGCAAGTGAACCCAAAAATTATTGTTACTTACTTCGATTTAGTAATTACGATTTTTACAGCAAACTGTAAACCATTTTAGAAAAAAGGAGACACAGAGGCGCCAACATGGCCTAGTAACGTCTATACACTAGAAAAACAATGTGAAGTAGAATGATACTCACAAACAAAGAGCACCCAAAAGTGCCAATCACGCAGATGGATCAATTAGCAGTGGTCCAGCTCACTGAATACTCACAGGGGATATGCTCAGATGAAAAACAGCAGGCAGCAAACAGAAATCCTATTCCTGTGAGTGACATAAAACAATATCCATAGCCTAGTACAGTTTGGGCATGCAAAGTGCACAATTATTGGTCAGACTTACAGAAAGCAGTGCAACGCCAGGTGCAATAGAGGCAAGCTGGAACCTCTCAGTCGCCCAGCAGACTGTGCTCAGGAATAGATGGCGTCTGTTCACCAGCCACACGGTATAGATCCAAGAGATAAGTCCAAAATAAATACAGCAAGTGTATCAGATAAAAGAATGTATTTATTAAAAACAAAACAAATTTAAACCCTTGCAAGTGGAACTTTTGATCTCTAATTTTTGCCATAGAAGATATTTTGTCACTTCTCTAATATTTTTTTTAGCATGTACATTTGTTTAGTTTGGCATCTTTCAACTTTATGGCACGTTAGATACCACTAAACTAAACTGAACAGCTTAATAATTGACCTAATATTTAATTTGTATATATGCCAGTGTAGTAGTGCTGTAAAACAAATGATTTATATATACAGCTTCATTTTTGTTCTGCAATGTATTCTAAGCAATTTATGTTGTACTTAAAGGGCAAGTTAACCCAAAAATTATTGTTACTTACTTCGATTTAGTAATTACGATTTTTACAGCAAACTTTAAACCATTTTTTATGTAAATATACTTTTGAAATGGCCGCCTGACCCCTCCTTTCCCTGACATTACCCAAACTGAATTTTCATCTCCAACTAAGTGATCCGTGTCAATCCTGCGCAGGCACATGTTTCACGCTTGTGCAATGCGCCGTTTTTGTCCAGGGGATCATTTTAAGCTGCTTTTTCATAAGAATGCTAAGATTTTCTTTATATTTAAATATACCCCAAATGGGCTGCAAGAATCAGTAAATAATACTTTTTTTTTATTTTTATTTTTTTATTGAGGTTGTGCGAAAACAGTACAACTTATATGAAACATCATATCCTTGGAACAAACATAAATGGTACATTTCAATTTGACAACTTCTGTATAGATAGAAAGATAAAATTCTCCATATGAATAATCTTGTAGAAAAAAACTGGAACCTCTTATTCTTTTTTTTTTTTTCATGAACTAAAATTAGCAATTTGAATGGCGGGGGACTTCCGGTGGGGGCGGAGCCGTTAGACACGCTGCACGGCTCACGGCGCTCTAGAGAAGGGAGCTAGGAAATCTCCCCCAGCTAAAAGTTGCTTGCGTTATCCGGAATCCCAGGGACCGGTTGCAAGTTCTGCAGACGCTGTCTACGTCTGAGCAGAGGAAGTCCTGTATTGGCGGTAAAGCCCGGCGGTGGATACCGCAACTACCGCAGAAAAAAAAAAACGGCAGATTGGAGGAGAAGGACAGTAAAGTTGGGTAAGAGAGATATTACCCGTGAAGTGGTTGGCCTTGCTGACAGGAGTAGCCGCTTGTAGGAGGGGGTAGTCTGCCTGCAGAGAGATCTGTGGGGAGCGCGCCCTCCTCGCGGTGAAGAGCGTCACAGTTGTTTGTTTGGCCTGACTGACCGAAAGCGGGAAAGAACCCCGGCTTTACCTCTATAAGGTTTTTTTTTGAAGCGGACTGCCAATTGTTTCTTAGTACCTAACGAGACATATCTGGCTTACAGAGACACAGCTTACATACACAGGGTATCTTGGCTCCTGGGAGCTGAAGATTCACAAGAAGTGGATGATGCTAAGTGGCTCCCTTGAGGGATTGAATGGACGTAAGCTAGTGAGAAGTGACATTTCTTCTATCCGGTGAAATCTCTTTTCACCCCCTTTCTCCTGCTCATCTATTTCCCTTTCGATGGTCTAGGGGTAACAAGAGTTTGAAGTGTTCCCTAAGAAGAACTAGGAGTATTTTTGCATTAAGGTGCCAAAGTATAGCAGAACTGATTACAACTGATGGTATTTAGAACTGCCACAATTATTAACTTTACCCCAAGATATAAGGCGCAACAGTATACCGGTTCCTGACCATTTTGAAGATGGTGTCTCTCATTATCTAGGCTATTCCTATGCTACCTGGAGGCTTATAGAGAGCTAAGAGACTAGGCCTGGGCAATCGGGCTTTCTCCTCATGTGATACATTACAGGATATATTATATGTTCCAAGAATGGTGCACTTATTTTCTGTTTAACAGTTTCCCTCCTTAGGAGAGAAGAGAAAGAGGGATTTAGTCTGTTAAGTAATTGCTTAAATCTAGTTAAACAAATTGACCCTTTTCTATGTTGATATAGATTGGTATATGCAATTTTTCTACTCTCCTGTTAGTATAAGTTTATCAATTGCACTGAGAAATGATTTATTATAATGTCAAAGATATGCTGGTTAAATTATGATTGTTTATAGGATATAGCCCTTTATATTAGTTGCTGATCTTCACAGGTGCCCGCTCTCCATAATTATAATACTGGGTGAGATATTAGACCGTAACTACACTAATCTTTATAAATACACACTTATAGTTTAATAAACAGTCACGCTTATAAAAAAAAAAAAAAAAAAGGAAACACAAAAAAAAATAAATAAAAAAATAAATAAAACACACATATACACTTGAACTTAAAGCCTAACTTATAGTTTTTACTTTTTTTTTAGGGACCTCGGTCCCCCTTGGATTTGATCACTTTTTTCACATTTTTTTTCTATTTTATTTTCCACACTCACTATCAGTATTCACAGATTATATGGAAAGATATATTATACACATGAAACAGAGTTCCCCCATAATGCCACCCAAAGGCAAGGATAGAAAGGTTAGGAGTGCGGATACCTCACTGGACCCCGTATTAGAGGGGGCTATATCCCATCTGGACATTGGTAGTTTAGTATCTCAATTAACCGATGTTTTCACTCCTCAATTTGATATTATTAAGAAGGAGCTCAGCAGTATTTCTACAGATATTATTTCTCTATCAAATGAGGTCAAGCAATTCGCCTCAAGGATACTAGAGGCGGAAAATAGGATCTCTGACTTAGAGGACCGGGTCAATGTCCAAGATAAAGTAATCCAAGATTACGATGGCAAGATTACTGGTTTACAATTCCGTCTGGAGGATCTCGAGGATCGCTCCAGACGGAATAATATAAGAATCATTGGTCTTCCTGAGTCCCCTGAGTACGAGGATCTTATAAAAGTTACTTCTCTATTATTACCCAAAGCTCTAGGTTTCCCTGAACAACAACTACCCTTAGAGGTAGAAAGAGCTCATAGGGTCGGATACAGTAGAACAAACATGGCTAGGGGTGATAGAAGCAGAATGTGCATTTTCAAGTTGCTTAGATTCCAGGATAAAGTAAACCTGTTAAAAGCATATAGAAAGATGGGGGAATTTGTGTTTGAAAAAAATAAGCTATTAATGTTTCAAGACTTTTCAATAGAAACATCTACCAAAAGAAAACAGATGATCCCGCTATGTACCAAGATTATTGATAAAGGGTTTAAAGCATGGGTTGTGTACCCCGCAAAGATTATGATAGAAGAAAATGGGGTTAGACGAATCCTTAATAATCCCCAAGAGGCCCATGAATTTATTAGTACCCTGTAATATATTAGGGAAATTAATTTAGGTTTAGATAGGGGAAATTATGTTAAGTAAGATAGATGCATTATATGTCTGGGTATGCGCTGATTTTTTTTGTGCCTTTTTTTTTGTGTTTACTATGATGATTATAGATATGTTTTGGATGGTTGCAGTGCACATTAATAGTGTTAAATGGAAAAAAGAATTTATATTGTTGTTGAACACTTACTATCTTCAAATGGAATATTCCATAGGTATATGGGCAGTTTTTTTTTATTATGTAGGGTTTCCCTTTTTATTTAATTTTTTTTTTTTTTTTTTTTTTCCCTCTCTCTCTCTCTCTCTCCTGTCCTCTTCGCCCCTCACTTCCCCCTTCCACCCCTGGGGTTATAGTTAATTCAGACCACAGTTTAAAAATGGCTTATCAGTGTACCTAAATTTTAATTATATCTAATGGCAGTTAGGATTAATATGCTTTCTTGGAATGTAGGGGGCATTACGTCTCCTAGAAAACGCAAATTGATTATTAAACATCTGGCGAAATTTAATCCCGATATTGTGATGTTGCAGGAAACACATTTGAATTTGGCAGAAGCTATGAAATTAAAGTGTAAATGGGTAGGAGAATGTGTCGCAGCTCCAGGAGTTAAAAGAAAAGCAGGGGTAGCTATCTTGTTCCATAAAAATCTAGATTACAATATTGTGAAGAAGGAGATTGACCCAGAGGGAAAATACCTGATATTACATATTCAGATTAATAGGTGCAATTTTGTCATCTGCAATATATACGGTCCCAATTCTTTTTCCCCTGTTTTCTGGGAAAATATTAGAAGTAAATTATTTTTATTATCAGTAGCTAATTTAGTTTTATGGGGGGATTTTAATATGACGTTATGTCCCATTTTAGACAGGTTGTTCTCAAAAAATCTACGTGAAAATAACAAAGTAGCAAAATACTTTAAATCTTTTTGTCATGAATTAAATCTAATTGATATATGGAGATTTAAAAATCCAGAATTGCGTAGTTTTTCATGTGAGTCTAAATCCCACATGACATTCTCCAGAATAGATATGTTCTTAATCTCTAAACCACTTGCCTTATGTAGATCAGAAGCAAATATCCATGATATCGTTATTTCTGATCATGCGGTAATCTCTTTCACATTGGTGGCCATCTCCCCCCCTAAGGCCCAGAATACGTCTTTTTTTTTCCCTCGATTTTTGACGGATAGTCCTAAGTTCAGCAATTGGTTAAAACAGAAGTGGAAGGACTATGTTACCTTCAATATAGGGCAATTTAGTAAACCAGAGGTATTCTGGGAAGCAGCGAAAGCTGTATTAAGGGGGGAAATTAAACTTTACTTATCTACTTGGAAGAAGAAAAAGCTGGAGCAAGAATTACAGTTAACAGCACAAGTTAGAAATGCTCTTAGAAAATTCTATATCGATCAGACAAGAGATAACTGGGATAGATATTGTAAACTGAAAAGGGAAAGAGATATCTTTCTCAAACAAAGGTCACAGGAAGATGAATTGAAAATAAACTATCAATTTAGAGGTCATTATGGGACCTCAGCCAAATTCCTGGCTAAAGTAGCTAAGGTGAGAAAAAGTAAGAATCTTATCTCGACTATTAAAGTGGAGAATATAAAGTATACCAACACAGAGGATATTAGTCAGGCATTTTTTAATGTATTTCAACGGCTTTACTCGGAAACACAGGTGAATGTGGACAACGCATTAAACTTCTGGGCGAGTGTCAGTCTCCCTAGTATTTCGGAGGAGAATTTATCAGAGCTCAACAGACCTATCTCAGAGGAGGAAGTTCTTGAGGCTATACAATCAGCTAACCTCAATAAATCACCAGGACCGGATGCTATTCCGATAGAATTTTACAAAATTCTGAAGGAAGAAGTAAAATTTTCGTTAGTGAATCTGTTTAATTATTATTTCTCTGCTGGTAATTCAATGTCTAACTATTTCTCGGCTGCGCGTATATCCTTGATTTTAAAGAAAGGTAAGGACCCGGAAGATCCAGGGTCGTATAGGCCTATATCAGTACTCAATGCTGATTATAAATTGCTGACTGCTATTATCTCGATTAGGCTGGCCAAGTTATTAGATGGGATTATTCATCCAGATCAAACTGGATTTATGAGGGATAGGAATTCTCTTAAGAATATACGGCAAGTGACTACATTTCTGGATTATGCATGGAATCTAGATCCCAAGAACGAACAATTTAAAAAGATTTCTGAAGCAGCTATTTTAACAGTAGATGCTGAGAAGGCCTTTGATGCAGTGAATTGGAACTATCTATTTACAGCATTGGAACGGTTTGGATTCAAGAATCAGTTTTTGGAATTTGTCAGAAACTTATATAAAAACCCGATTTCATTTCTCTGCATCAATGGCCATTCTTCCCCATATATTTCACTTAAAAGAGGGACAAGACAAGGGTGTCCCCTCTCTCCATTGCTTTTTAATTTGGCATTGGAGCCTTTTGCTATTTTATTACGGGATAGGCTATTAGGGATTCAACTCGGTTCCTTTAGGTTAAATACTCTATTATATGCGGATGATTTGTTAATATTCTTGGATAAGGCACAATATTCCATCCCCATATTGTTACAATCATTCAAAAATTTTTCCTCCTTCTCAGGATATAAAATAAATTTCGATAAGAGTGAACTCCTCTGGGTATACAAGAAAGGATCTAACTGGGAAGATCACCCTTTTAAAGTGGTTGAGTTCTTTCGATATCTAGGTATTACCTTTCATAGAAACCCAACAATCTGGTATAAATTAAATTTTCCACCGATATTACAAAAAATCAAAAATGATCTTGAAAACTGGGCCTCGCTTCCTATTTCATTGACTGCTAGAATCAATCTGATTAAAACTATTATCTTCCCTAGAGTTCTATATCTTCTCCAGAATCTCCCGCTATTCATGACCAATAAAGATATTTGTAATGTACAGTCTTGGCTATCTAAATTTATATGGGGTAATAAGAAGCCAAGGATTAGTCTTAGTAAACTGATGCAGAAACGCTCTAGGGCAGAGCTGGCCTTACCAGACTTTAGGCTCTATAACTTGTCTAGCTTAGTCAAATTGGCCCTCGATTGGATTACAGGGGTAGATAAGTTTGTGACAATAGAGCTAGAATCATTCCTGATCTCCCCTTTCTCATTGAAAGCTGTTCTCCATTGCCCGGTACTAAAGTTACCCTCAAATCTTAGTAAACTAATTTCCCTTAAAAATGTTATTATAGCTTGGCAAAAAATTTGTCGAATATTAAAAATCTCGCCATTTTTTTCGGAATTTCTCCCTATAGTAGGTAACCCGGAATTTACTCCGGGTATAAATCAGGGAGTGTTTAGATTATGGGCCGAAGCTGGACTGACTTATGTTCATCAGTTATTTGATGATAATCAGTTATTACCCTCAGAATTATTATTTCAAAGGTTTAATTTACATTGTTCTAATCTATTTGCTTATTTTCAATTACGGCATTTTATATTTACGCAAAAATGGAATACTGAATTTTTAGGGGATTGGTTGGATATTAAAAATATTATCCGGCAATTTTCTCTGGGTCAGTCTTCGATATCATTGATCTACGATATTCTGCTGGCTAGACAGGGCGAATTATGCGTAGATAAACTATATAACTTTTGGAAGAAATATTTGCCTGAATTAGAGGAGAACAGGATTGAGCGAAGCTTTACAGAGTTAGAAAAATTACAAGTCTCCATATCATGGAAAGAAGCGCACCTAAAATTAGTCAATAATTATTATCTTTCCCCAGATAAAATGGCCAGATTCTATCCTTCTCAGAATTATGCCTGCCCAAGGTGTTCTTTGGATAGGGCGGATATTCTCCATGTGTTCTGGTCTTGCCCAAAGATCCAACAATATTGGCAAAAGATAAGATTCTGGTATAGTAAAATCTATAGAGATATGGCACCATTCACTGCTGATGAGGTAGTTTTTCTAACTAATGCTGAGTTACGCCCTAAAAGGGTGATAAAGATATTTAACACAATTATTATAGCTGCGAGACAGTTAATTACTAAAGGCTGGAAAGATCATACAGCCCCTAGAGTCACAGGGTTCCTTAAAGAAATTCAGCTTCAAATTTTATTTGAATCCTTTCATACTAAATTTGTAGCTGAACGTAAGGTCAGGGCTTTCCTCCTGGATTGGTCCCCACTAATTATTTCTTACCCATTACAGATTCAAAGACGTATTCTACAACCCTTCTTAAATACTATAGCCTTTTTAGAATTGGTCATATTAGAAGTATTCCCGTCAACATGGATATCGGGTCCCCGGGAGATAACATTATGAAATAGTAATTTGGTAACAATAAGTAGAGTAAGAGAAGAGGTAGGACAAGTAAGAGAAGTAGGTGGTGGGCGGAGGGGGTGGGGGTGAGAGAGAGAGAAAGTGTATAGTATAGATTAACTTTTTTTTTTTTTTTTTTTCCCTTTCTCATTAGTGGTTTAAATATTTATAAAATTTCCAGCAATATAATTGGTCAGATCCTAAAAGTCAGGTATTAGTATTTACTTGTCTTGTTATGTTTGCTGAGTATCACATATTACTGTTATTCTTTATATTTCTGTCTTTGTATATGTATGAAGGCCTTGCATGGCACAATGAAATACAACTTGACATGTATTTATGTTTTTTTGTTGTTGTTGCTGGAACTAATAAAGATATTAAAAAAAAAAGCAATTTGAATGGTCACTTTTGGACCTATAAACTTAAAGTAGTTTAGCAATTGGTATTTTAAATGATAGCAAGAATGAAAATATCATTTTGCAGTATAAATAATATGGTAAGATATGTAGGTATATTGCGCTGGATACCCTAGCAATCCTGTTACGCTAGGTATGGAAAACAAGGTCAACATTATATTGAACTGCAGGTGTTATTAGTAAAAACAATAGTTAG
This sequence comes from Bombina bombina, assembly GCF_027579735.1. Lineage (NCBI taxonomy): Eukaryota > Metazoa > Chordata > Amphibia > Anura > Bombinatoridae > Bombina > Bombina bombina. The sequence goes on along the minus strand of NC_069501.1, from coordinate 1,013,521,802 downwards.
GTTGCGGCATAGAAAAGATAAGCCACGTAATTAGCCCTCCCAAATTAGGAGATTTATTATGGGGGGTTTGGGGAAAGGTGAATGTGATGAGCAAGATATGTAGCTTGGGAGGCTTTTAAAATGTAGGGTGGCTGAACCCGCTAAGTTAGTTTCTGTAGAACAACCCCATCCACATTATTTTAAAGTATCCATATGACTAAACCAAAGAACAGTACTTATGCTAGCAGGTTTAATGTCTAGAGGGGCTTGAATACAAACTAGTATGTATTAAAAAGAAGTATATGAACAACGCTAAACTAACTAGCGAGAGGCGCTGACATTCCCCAAAGACTGCAACAATAGGGTGAGATTCTTAATATAATGAACATATTGGCCCTTAGATGTTACGTCCATGTTATGTACAAACTAAAAGGGACAGACCTCAAAACATATGGTGAGGGAGAGGAGGTGGTAATATGAGGGTGATAAGCAAAATACATGAACAGAGCACTATATCTGTGTTGAGAGCTTCAGGGGCACATGGATTAGCAGAGGGTATATAGGAACAAGCTAATTGTATGATGGGTCAATGCTATGTCCAGCATGAAAAAGCTTAGAAATCTTAAGGTAATAGCTTTGACATTAGTTGAATATCTCTTTCATAGTATTATTAAGAGGGAGACTATACATAGTAGCACTAGAGTAGGTCCAGCCTCCCCAGTATATATTTTTTTGTCTCCCCCTAACATTCTAGGTATCTATTATAAGGATCACATGGGTGAGATTGAATGTCTAGCATAAGCGACTGTTCCTCTTACTACATCATACACACACATTGATTAATAAACTAACATATAATAAATTCTAAGTTATTATCAGTGGGTGCAACTAACAAAAGAATCCTATGTATAGTAACTGTTAGAAATAAAAGCTATAAGTTACATAGGATCATAAATGTGAGATTTTCACATATTCTCTCACCCAGCCCCATATTATATAAAACTTTTAAACCAATCAACATGAATAGGAATTACCATAGATTGTATAGTCTAGCACAACCGAGAATAGTGAAGAATATCACTTATAAGATAATATAATTCTAAATATTTCAAAAATATTTGTTATGTTCTAAGACATTGTTGGTACTCATTAAGTTAGAAGTGGTCTATGTAAGCATATCAGGTATACAAGAGCTGTAAACAAACTGCCAATCCCATAGCCATCTCAATTTCCAAGGGTCTGTGGTCAAATACCCAACACAACTATATAGGTCACACATGCATAGGACAACAACCAGGGGAGAAAATTAACCCAAGTGCTAAACATTTGCTCAAATCAAACATTTCACCTATTTGAGGATAATTACGGTATATTTGAAATGTACACATACAAATTAGGCAGGAGGACCAATAATTGCAGTAGTCCCTTAGCGGAAGTTAGTCACTTGAAAATATCCTTTGGGCTATCAAAAATTTACATAGTCTCCAGTCCTGTTATTATATTAGACTATCAATCCGGCTATATTTGCTGCTGTCCACCTTGCTTATTATAGTGTGCTGTGCATTCTGAGTTAAAACCTTATCAATCAGGGGAGTGGGATCATCACATCAGGCGAAATCACAGGATTTCTATGCCAGAAAGGGAGATCATAATGGAAAATTATATTAGCCTATTCCAACTTTTCTGGGGCAAAAGTGAGGATGTTTTCGATTTGCCCCAAAGGTTATAAGCCAGGAGGAATGAAGTAAGTAGCGCTGCCTCCGTAGAAGAGAAAGTTGTAGCGATATCTGTTTTATTTTTAGGCCTACTAGAGAAACACTGTAAATGGCGAAATGGTAGTTAGTGCTAGTAGCGTCAAAGCATTTTAAGATCCCTCGAGACCCTTATCTTTCCTTATCTTCCGGAGCATCTATGCGAGGAAAATCTTCTCCTATTTGGTCCTGAAGGGCTGCGTGTAATAATGTAAGCTCAGCGTTGATCTCAACAGTCTCGAGGTAAATCTCTGACCCAGCTGATACAAGGTCAAAGGTATGCGGAGAGTGCCAGTGCCCCAAAACATCCCCGCAAGTAGTATTCACCTCATCTGGAGCTGGAGACACCACCGTCAGAATATCGCCGTTCTCCACTGGTTCCACAGCTCCATCTAGGGCAGCAGCAAGCTTACTGTGGTGGTGAGTTAAAAGTCTGCTGAGCTCGCTAAGTATCTGTCGGATGTCAGCCATAGGAACTGTATATCCACGAGGGTGGTAAAATGGCCGTCGCCTGTATAAATCCGGAGTAGGCTACCCAAACCTGGTACACAACTGGCAGTTAATTGACAGAATATAACGTCCTCCGGATAGTAGGTGAAGGTAGGATGAGTAATCCAACTGTATTAGAGGGTACTTTTGTAGTAAAATCTGGTTTTAAATAATTTTTCGGCGAATTTGGGTAGGAGCTCTAAAAATCTGCGACCTTTCCCGTGCGCTATTGGCTCCACCCCAGTAAATAATACTTTTAATATCTTCAAAGTTTGTGCGGGGAAAAAAAAGATTATAGAGTTTTCATTTACTCTTACAAAATTGTTCTCTATGTTGTGGCATTATCATCACTGTGAATTTGAAATGCACATCAATGAAACTGGAAGTAGGCACGCACCACCAATTCCCTTTTGTACACAGGCACGCGCCACTGATCCCCTTTTTAAAAAAATGACCCCCTTGACGAAAACGGCGCATTGAGCAAGCGCGAAACACATGCACCTGCAGGATCGACATGAATCACTTAGTTGGCAATGAAAATTCAGTTTGGGTGACGTCAGGGAAAGGAGGGGGTCAGACGGCCATTTCAAAATGGCCGGAGCAGGACAAGTAAGTGATTTTACTTGTAAAGTATATTTACATCTGCATTTACAGCTACAGTTTGCTGTAAAAATCGTTAAAAACGAAATCGAAGTAAGTAACAATAATATTTGGGTTGACTTGCCCTTTAACAAATTCCAGCACACTACTGCCACTGGTGTTCAAAATAACAACCTACAACTCACAAACACCTAGATTACAAGTTTTGCGTTTGTGTTATAACGCTGAAAAAATGGTAATTTCAGAGTTAAAACAGCACCGCAGCCATTAAAAGTCTTGTCGGTATAGCTGTACCGCAAGTCTTTTAGCCTGTAACGCAACGTCAGTCCCGCACACGTAAAAATGACGTTTTTTTCATGGGAATTCCATAGCGTTTTGCGGTGAGGCTAAAAAGCTTGTGTTACACCCTATACTGACAAGATCCGTTTCGCAATCTGAGAGCAGTAGTTATGAGTTTTACGCAACAAAACTGTAACATAAAACTCATAACTAAAGTGTTAAAAAGTACACTAACACCCATAAACTACCTATTAACCCCTAAACCGAGGCCCTCCTGCATCGCAAATACTATATTAAACTTATTAACCCCTAATCTGCCGCTCCCGACATAGCCGCCACAATTAAAAATTATTAACCCCTATTCGGCCGCTCCCCGACATCGCCGCCACTATACTAAAGTTATTAACCCCTAAACCACCGCCCTCCCGCATCGCAAACACTATTTAAATATTATTAACCCCTAATCTGCCGTCAGCCCACATCGCCCCCACTATACTAAAGTTATTAAAACCTAATTCCGCCGCCACTATAATAAACCTATTAACCCCTAAACCGCAAGCCCCCCACAACGAAATATACTAAATAGACCTATTAACCCCCAAACCGAAAGCACTCACATCGCAATAAACTAATTTAAACTAGTAACCCCTAAACCTAACCCTAACGTTACCCTAACAACTCCTAACTTTAACATAATTAAAATAGAGCTAAGTTAAAGTTACAATTATTAACTAATACCTATTTAAAACTAAATACATACTTACCTGTGAAATAAAACCTATGCTAGCTACAATATAACTAATAGTTATATTGTAGCTAGCTTAGGTTTTATTTTTATTTCACAGGTAAGTTTGTATTTATTTTAACTAGGTAGACTAGTTAGTAAATAGTTATTAACTATTTACTAACTACCTAGTTCAAATAAATACAAACTTACCTGTGAAATAAAACCTAAGCTGCTTTACACTAAAACCTACCATTACAAAAATAAAAAGCCTACCATTACAAAAATAAAAAGCCTACCATTACAAAAAATAAAAAACACTAAATTTACAAAAAATAAAAAAACCTACCATTACAAAAAATAACAAACAAAATTATACAACATAAAAATGATTCCTATTGTAATACCAAGGGCCCTTAAAAGGGCCTTTTTTGTGGGCCCTTAAAAGGGCCTTTTGTAGGGCATTGCCCTAAAGTTAGCAACTCTTTTGCTACAAAACAAAACAAACACCCCCTAACAGTATACAAACCCCACCCCCCAAACCCACAAAATAAAACTAAAGTAAAACCTAATCTACCCATTGCTCTGAAAAGGGCATTTGTATGGGCATTGCCCTTAAAAGGGCATCTAGCTCTTTTTCCTGCCCTTAAAAGGGCATTCAGCTCTTTTATGAAACGCCCAAGCCCTAATCTAAAAATAAAAACCCACCCAAAACGAAAAAAATACATTACACAAAATACCAAACAAATGATCAAAAACAATAAAAATTATTCCTATTCTAATACCCATTTAAAAAAAAACACCCCAAAATAAAAAAATCTAGTCTAGAATAAACTACCAATAGCCCTTAAAAGGGCCTTTTGTAGGGCATTGCCCTAAGTTAAACATCTCTTTTACCTGGAAAAAAAAATACAAAGACCCACTAACATTACAACCCCCCCCCAAACCAACAAAATAAAAAAAAACTATCTAAAAAAACCTAAGCTAACCATTGCCCTGAAAAGGGCATTTGATGGGCATTGCCCTTAAAAGGGCATTTAGTTATTTTGCATTGCCCTGAAAACGGCATTTACAGTAGCTCTTTTATGAAAAGCCCTAAACTAATAAAAAAAACCACCCCAAAAACCCCTTATAAAAACCTATCACTAACCCCCGAAGATCCACTTACAGTTTTTGAAGTCCCGCTTGAATGATCTTCATCCAGGCGGCGAAGTCCTCATTAAGGCGGCGAGAAATTTTCATCCAGACAGCCTCTTCTATCTTCATCCCGGCGGCCATCATGAAGACATCCGGTGCGGAGCATCCTCTTCATACGGTCGCCGCCATATACTGAATCTTCAATGCAATAAAGCCTTTTCAAAATGGCGTCCCTTGCAAATTGTTCAAATCAGCCAATAGGATGAGAGCTACTGAAATTCTATAGGCTGATTTGAACAGCCAATATAATTTCAGAAGCTCTCATCCTATTGGCTGTTTTGAACAGCCAATAGGATTTCAGTAGCTCTCATCCTATTGGCTAATTTGAATTTCCAAAATCAAATCAGCCAATAGGAATGCAAGGGATGCCATTTAGAATCGTGTACCTTGCATTTAAAAATTCAGTATACGGCGGCGGCCGTATGCAATTTACTAAAATTATTGTTTCTTTAGCTTTATATGATCCTGTTGTTAGTGCTATAATCTCCTCTTTTAATTGTATATATAGGTTTTATGTATTTTAAATGTAACTAAACAATTAGATTATTCTCATGGGATCATTTGAGAAAATATAATGGATGCAGTATAATTTACATCCACAAGATGTCACTATTGTGCATAAGATGCTCCCATGTGAATAGTTAACAGGTGGAGGTATAAAAGTCACAAACCTGTGTATAATCAAGTATACATGACTAAGGGCCTAGTGTAGCGCCTGAAATGTTGTATGTTTTTTGCTCTTTGGACCCTACATGAAAGAATAAAGGTTTTTTATTAATTTAGAGGCTGGAATAATTTTTTGTTATAGGTTTTAGTGTAAGGCAGCTTAGGTTTTATTTCACAGGTAAGTTTGTATTTATTTTAACTATGTAGTTATTAAATAGTTAATAACTATTTACTAACTAGTCTACCTAGTTAAAATAAATACAAACTTACCTGTGAAATAAAAATAAAACCTAAGCTAGCTACAATATAACTATTAGCTATATTGTAGCTAGCTTAGGTTTTATTTCACAGGTAAGTATTTAGTTTTAAATAGGAATTATTTAGTTAATAATTGTAACTTTAATTTAGCTCTATTTTAATTATGTTAAAGTTGGGGGTGTTACGGTTAGGTTTAGGGTTACGTTAGGGTTACGTAATGGTTAAGTTTAGGGGTTACTATAGTTTAATTTAGGTTGTTGCGATGTGGGGGCTGGCGGTTTAGGGGTTAATAGATTTATTTAGTGGTAGTGACATGGGAGGCCAGAGGTTTAGGGGTTAATAACTTAATTTAGTTGCGGTGATGTCGGGGAGTGGCGGAATAGGAGTTAATAGATTTATTATAGTGTGGGCGATGTTGGGGTGCAGGGGAATAGGTGTTAATAACTTTAGTATAGTGGCGGCGATATCGGGAGCAGCAGATTAGGGGTTAATAGCTTTATTTAGGTGGCAGCGATATCAGGGGTGGCAGATTAGGGGTTAAATAACATTATGTAGGTGTCGGCGTTGTCGGGGGCAGCAGATTAGGGGTGTTTGGACATGAGGTTTATGTTAGGGTGTTAGGTTTAAACGTAACTTTTTTTTCCCCATAGACATCAATGGAACTGCGTTACGGAGCTTTTCATTCCGCGCTTAAGGTGTTTTTTTTTTTTCTGACAGCTTCTCCCCATTGATGTCTATGGGGAAAGTGTGCACGAGCACGTCAAAACAGCGCTTGAATTGTGTGCGGTATGGAGCTTAAAAACACCATATCTCACGCACAAGCCGGCTGTTTCAAAACTTGTAATGGCTGCGCTATAGAGGGTTAAATAACGCAACCTTTGTTGTGTTTGTTAATTTCCCTATAGCACGCATAACTCGTAATCTAGCTGAATGTGTACTATACATACAAGTGTGTTTTCAGATACAGTAAAATATATCCTGAACATTTCCTGATAGATGACTCTCTAATAATAATTATCATCAAAATGGCCCCTTATGCTTCTATTCAGTACCAAATGACACATTGTAAGGCAATTTGTGAAAAAGACATCTGCAGTAATGAAAGTCAAATTGTGCCATGTGAATTCATGTTCCGTATAAAGTAACCCCAAGAACGCTTTTATTTAGTGTGTCATACCTATAGTGAAGTTAATGTGGCATAATTCCTAATAATTTTATTATCATATGTACTTCATTCTTTTGGTATTACTTCCTGAAAAGCAAACAACAATGCACAGTGCTAGCTGCTTATAGGTGGCTACACACATATGTCTCTTGTTATTGGCTCAACGGATATGCTCAGCTAGCTCCTAGTAGTGCATTGCTGCTCTGAACTGATGTTAACCCCCTGTAAAGACATGAAAAATCATAACGTCTTTTGGGAATGTATACATTACTGCAAGTAAAAATTATACTTGCAATACTGTACACATTTCCAAATTTGTAGGTTCAGAAATCCCATGACAAGTCAAACAGATTGCTTTGTGACATTCTTCAGATAGAGCTACACAAAATAATTGCCTTACTGGCAGAAAACACTTCAATTTCATCACAGAAAGTGAAAAAAGTTCTGCCTCTGGGAAGGTAAGACTATGCACTATTTTTTTTATTTTTTTTTAATCTTTATTAGAATTTTAATACAATACAAAATGCTTGGCAACATGGTACAATAAGTAGTAAGAATCTCAGCAACATGTAGCTGATCCTGGACAAATCAAAGTCTTTCTAACATTTCGAACACACCCAGTGTCTTGAAAGTTCTTCACATCAACGCTTGTTCCTTGGCAAGTCCATATAGTAGAGAATTCACAAAATGTTATGGATGTTTCATAATTTCCATTCTATAGGTATAACTGGGCTGTGTATTATTATAACAATGCACTATTTTTTTTCATTTGTGTTAAATGAGTATAAATAGTGGAACTGCGTTTGCCTATATAACGAGAATTTAATTAGTTTCTTACCTGTATACGTGTGTTGTAAAGAATGCTAATTGTCATTGTGCAACCTGCACAATTACCGTAAATTTAAGCTACCTCTATTGGGTTCATATATGAGCTTCTTGGGTGTATCATAGCCAGTGCCTCACCAGCCTCTGACCTCACTGCACGTTACTGCTGCCGTGTAACCTAGGTTCCACTATGGTGGCACCCATGATTAGAAGAAGGTTTATGAAATATATTTAGTGTTAAGTGTCCTTTTAAACAATATAAAAAGCCACAGTAGGTCTTCATCAATATAAATATCCTACCAGTAATCAGCTTTAAACCCTTGCAGTGCCATCATAAAAACTACCACTGAAAGCTACACTTATTTCTATGATTTTACTATCTAGCCATTTCCAAGTATATATTTACATGTAAATTTGAAAACTTAGGCCTAGATTTAGAGTTTGGCGGTAGCCGTCATGGAACTCTTCAGCTCCCGCTTGGATGAAGACTTCAGCCGGATCATGTAATTAGTTTAAAATTGTTGTAATATTTTTCTAATGTTTGTAAATATTTTTTTATTTTTTGTAACTTAGTTCTTTTTTATTTTTGTACTTTAGTTAGTTTATTTCATTGTATTTATTTGTAGGTATTGTATTTAATTAATTTATTGATAGTGTAGTGTTAGGTTTAATTGTAGATAATTGTAGGTATTTTATTTAATTTATTTATTGATAGTGTAGTGTTAGGTTTAATTGTAACTTAGGTTAGGATTTATTTTACAGGTAATTTTGTAATTATTTTAACTAGGTAACTATTAAATAGTTATTAACTATTTAATAGCTATTGTACCTGGTTAAAATAATTACAAAGTTGCCTGTAAAATAAATATTAATCCTAAAATAGCTACAATATAATTATAATTTATATTGTAGCTATATTAGGGTTTATTTTACAGGTAAGTATTTAGCTTTAAATAGGAATAATTTATTTAATAAGAGTTAATTTATTTCGTTAGATTTAAATTATATTTAACTTAGGGGGGTGTTAGGGTTAGACTTAGCTTTAGGGGTTAATACATTTATTAGAGTAGCGGTGAGATCCGGTCGGCAGATTAGGAGTTAATTATTGTAGGTAGGTGGAGGCGACGTTGGGGGCGGCAGATTAGGGGTTAATAAATATAATATAGGGGTCGGCGGTGTTAGGGGCAGCAGATTAGGGGTACATAGGGATAATGTAGGTTGCGGCGGTGTACGGAGCGGCAGATTAGGCGTTAATAATAATATGCAGGGGTCAGCGATAGTGGGGGCGGCAGATTAGGGGTTAATAAATATAACATAGGGGTCGGCGGTGTTAGGGGCAGCAGATTAGGGGTACATAGGGATAACGTAAATTGCGGCGGTGTACGGAGCGGCAGATTAAAGGTTAATAATAATATGCAGGGGTCAGCGATAGCGGGGGCGGCAGATTAGGGGTAAATAAGTGTAAGGTTAGGGGTGTTTAGACTCGGGGTTCATGTTAGGGTGTTAGGTGCAGACTTAGGAAGTGTTTCCCCATAGGAAACAATGGGGCTGCGTTAGGAGCTTAACGCTGCTTTTTTGCAGGTGTTAGGTTTTTTTTCAGCTCAAACAGCCCCATTGTTTTCTATGGGGGAATCGTGCACGAGCACGTTTTTGAAGCTGGCCGCGTCCGTAAGCAACGCTGGTATTTAGAGTTGCAGTGGCGGTAAATATGCTCTACGCTCCCTTTTTTGGAGCCTAACGCAGCCCTTCTGTGAACTCTAAATACCAGTGGTATTTAAAAGGTGCCGTGGAAAAAAAGCATGCATAGCTAACGCACCCCTTTGGCCCCAGAACTCTAAATCTAGCCGTTAGTGTTCAGAAACAAAGTGGCCTGGGTGGGGGCAGTATAATACTTTGCAATATTATGACATTTTGTTTTATTTATACATGTTATTTAAAGTGATGGTAAAGTCTCCCCTTTATAAAATTAGATCCAACATGTTAGTGATATTTTAGATGGAGTTTAATTAATCAGTTGTAATGAAGAAGCGATATACATTTTTAATAAAGATAGGATATTGAAATAACCCGCACTCTGCCACCCATTCAAAAGTACATTTTTCTGTGAGCTAAAGATTTGAATTGTTCTCCAATCAGCGCTCTAGCTACAACAAAAGTGCGTATGGGGAGAGTGCTGATTGGGGAACAATTCAAACCTTTAACTCACAGAAAAATTAACTTTTGAAGTGGGGGTGGAGCACATGGTATTTGAATTTAATATCTATATTAAAAATTAAGATTTAACCACGTGGTCAGTAAAATCAGCCAGGTGGTGTGTCCATGAGAGACAGGAAACACTTGGGATTTTATATAAAATGTTTAGTTATGTGTAGTAAAACAACTTTGGAATATACTTTCAATATTTATGTTACCCCCTTTTCCTGTAATCTAAACCTTAAACTTCTGATTATCATAGCCTTAGTGCATATATAATTGGGGTTATTTATTAAGGACACAGATACAAGTATTTTGCTTTTAGCTTTACTATGCAGGTTTTAAAAGTATTACATAACTACAGAGAAAATAAAATAAAATGCAGATAACATAGTACAAAATAAGTGACCAATCAAGGGGCACTTAGAGTTGTTGCCAAGGAAAGCAACCAATGAAAACAACAATAGTGTCCATAAATTAACCAAACAGCTCCTAGACCTCCTTGTTCTTCTGAGAAGCAAAGTTTTAACAAATGAAAAATTTTAGGAAAAAAGTAACAAAGTCAAAAGCAAGCAAAGTTCCGGTAGGAAGGCCGATGAAACCTGAAACAGTAGTGAAATCAGGAACTAAACTGACGGAGAAGAAGACTGGAGCTGAGAAGTGAGAACAGAAGTCTCAAAGGTTGTCCAATGTCGAACTGGTGGTTAGAGCAAATGCTCTTAGGTCACCCTAAGAGAAAAGGGGCAACCAGATGTTTAGAGGGATGCAACTACACCTCACTGACGAGGCCCATAGAGGCCAAAACATACGTCTGGTGTTTGTTTGTTTTCCCTTGTTCAAATGAGATTTGCCTGGTATTTCGGTGCTGGACTGTCATTTGGCAGGGTCAGACTGATATGCTACAGGAGATTTTACCTTTGTGAAAGGCATAGGGTGCAGAAAGAGTTTGTACACTGGGAGTAAGGAGGGACTAAGCAAGGAAGTATTTCCAGCTTCAGTTCTAAGCCTAGTTGAGTGCATCTCTCTCTTTTTACTGTGTTTATGCAAATGCTCTTAGGTCACCCTAAGAGAAAAAGAGGCAACCAGACATGGTATCCTTGCACACATGCCTTAGAGGGATGCAACTGCACCTCACTGACGAGGCCCATAGAGGCCGAAACATACATCTGGGGTTTGTTTGTTTGCCCTTGTTCAAACGAGATTTGCCTGGCATTTCGGCGTTGGACTGTCATTTTATCAGGTTCAGACTGATATGCTACAGGAGATTTTACATTTGTGAAAGGCATAGTGTGCAGAAAGAGTTTGTACCCTGGGAGTAAGGAGGAACTAAGCAAGGAAGTATTTCCAGCTTCAGTTCTAAGCCTAGTTGAATGCATCTCTCTGTTTTTCTGTGTTTATGCAAATGCTCTTAGGTCATCCTTAGAGAAAAAGGGGCAACCAGACGTGGCCTCCTTGCACACATGCCTTAGAGGGATGCAACTGCACCTCACTGATGAGGCCCATGGAGGCCTAAACGTACGTCTGGGGTTTGTCTCTTTTCCCTTGTTCAAAGGAGATTTGCCTGGTATTTTGGCGCTGGACTGTCATTCGGCAGGGTCAGACTGATATGCTACAGGAGATTTTACCTTTGTGAAAGGCATAGTGTGCAGAAAGAGTTTGTACCCTGGGAGTAAGGAGGAACTAAGCAAGGAAGTATTTCCAGCTTCAGTTCTAAGCCTAGTTGAGTTCATCTCTCTGTTTTTCTGTGTTCAACCAGATTGACTATAAGAATTTGTAGTTGTTTGCTGTTGAAAGAAAACAAATTGTTATACAGTCAAAATAAATGGGAGGGAGGAAAAATACTTGTCTGTTTGTCACCAAAGGCTATGATAATTGGAATTTTATTACAGGACGAGCGACTTGTATTTTGCTTGTTTAAAAGCCAAAAGGATCATTTCAAAAGAGAAGAGGCCACTTGGGAAATAGGTTTAAAATTAAAGAAGCAAAACATAAAATCATGAAACCAATCTGCTGCATTTAAAATATCTTGAAGGTAGGCCGATTTTAAAAAGGCCTTAGTTTTTGAAGCTCCATGAACTGAGTGAGTGGAAAAAGTATCAGGGATGCCAGCTTCAAGAATGATCCATTTGACCCATCTAGCAATAGTGGAAGAGGAAACAGGCTTGTGAGGCGAAACATTAGACCGGAGACGTTCTGAAGAGGAAATAAAACTGGACTCATTTGCTTTCAAGCATTAAACAACACAAAGATTAGGGTGATGAGGAAAATAAGGATAAAAAAATAGAAGATAAATATTTAGTTCTTTGAGAAAGAGAAAAGGTAATTCCAAAGGGGCAAAACATTTTAGAGTCATAATCAATAGCCTTGACATCAGACACATGATTAAATTAAAGGAGACAAAACAAAAAAGCAAGTTCTAAGGATAGTTGTTTCAGAGAAGGATAGACATTAGAAAGCCATTTTTGAATAAAGGAAATTACATCTTCATCTCAGAAAGAGGTATACCTAGCCTTGGGAGGATTTTTTATTCTGATTGCCTTTAATAGCCTGCAACTAAGGGAATGGCTGCCTACAGATATATTATTTAAAAGTTTGTGACCAGACAGAATCATAGAGGAGACTGGATTAATAGATCTATAGGCCTAACCGGAGTCAATGATAAGAGAGATCATTTATTATCTCAGAAAGAGGGGCTGAAAACGAATCCAAGTTTCTTTGATTAGACCTTTGATGAGAGACGTAAGAATAACATTTTCTAGTTCCTGGAGCCCAGGAGTCTTGGATGAGATGATACTCTGATGCAGATAAGCACAAGGGAGCCCAAGAAATCATTGAAGCTGCAAGATGAAGAGATCCTTGAGCTACTAATGGGTGATGATTGCCAGAGAGATCCAGGAGAATGTCTAGATTGGGGGAAGAAAGGATAAGCCCAATATATATTCAGCTGAACTGGAGATGTTATTGAGTTAACAAAAAATTTATGAAATCCTTTTAAATGTCAGATATCAGTTTTGATTTGGTACCTGCAAGATGGTTAAGATATCTGACCATGGAAACCTTGTCCATCCTTTAAAGAATGGAGACGTGGGCATTTGATTGTACAAAACTCTTTACCACTAAATAACCCAGTAAAACTTCCTTGCAGTTGATACGTAGTGACCCTTCTGAATAGGACCATTTTCCTCCCATAATAGTAGGACAATAACAAGCTCCTCATCCGACGTTGCTTGCGTCCAACTTGATAATGACGTCTGGAGAGGAACCGAAAATGACTTTCTTGTTCCAGGGCTCTATATGAGAAAGCCATCAGACATTCCTCCTTGCCTTCTGATGAAAGTAAAATAAGGTGGCAATAAGAATATCCTTCTTGATGATGATGATTATTATTATTATTTTTATCGGTTATTTGTAGAGCGCCAACAGATTCTGCAGTGCTATAAACAAAGGGGGAGTAAAACAAAACAATTATAGGGATCAAATGGGTAGAGGGCCCTGCCAAGAGTTGCACTGTTGTAGTCAGCTCTTAAGAAGGTGATCTACAAACAGCTGGACTCTTATGCTTACATGCTAAGGGGGTTCAGGGGACAGCAATGGAAGAGTGGAACTGGTATAAAGTAAGGTTAGAATAGGTTGTATGCATCCCTGAACAGTAGAGCTTGAAGCTTTGAAAACTAGGGGAGAGTCTTGTGGAGCGAGGCAGAGAGTTCCACAAGATGGGAGCCAGTCTGGAGAACTCCTGTAAACAGGAGTGCGATGAGGTAACCAGAGAGCAGGAGAGTAGGAGGTCATGAGCAGAGCGAAGGGGACGGGAGAGAGAGTATCTGGAGACAAGGTCTGAGATATAGGGGGGAGCAGTGCAGTTGAGGGCTTTGTATGTCAGAGTGAGAATTTTGTGTTTGATCCTAGAGGCAAGAGGAAGCCAGTGAAGGGATTGGCAGAGAGGTGCAGCAGATGAAGAGCGACGTGTAAGGAAGATGAGTCTTGTAGAGGCATTCATTATGGATTGTAAAGGAGCTAGGCGGCAGGTGGGGAGACCAGAGAGGACAGTGGGTCAAGAAGGGAGTTTAACGTAAGGAAACGGGATAGGCATGCATATACTAGTTTTTCGAGAAGCTTTGAGGCAAGAAGAGGAGGGAAATAGGGCGGTAGTTGGATGGGGAGGTAGGATCAAGGGAAGGTTTTTTGAGGATAGGTGTGACCAGTGAATGAGGGAAATATACCGGTGCTGAGGGAGAGGTTGAAAATGTGTGTTAGTATAGGGGTAAGGGTAGCAGAGAGGGAGGGGAATAGCTGTGAGGGGATAGGATCAAGGGGACAGGTAGTGAGGTGAGAGCACAGTATAAGTGCCGAAACCTCTTCCTCAGTAACAGGGGAGAATGAGCTAAGTTTAAGGTTATGTAGGTTGTGGTTGAGTGAGAGCATTTGAGGGGGGGGAGAGAATGGAATTATGTTGAGAGCTGATTTCATTTCTGATGGAGTCGATTTTGTTATTGAAGTGGCTGGCAAAGTCTTGAGCTGACAGATAAGTTGTATTAGGAGGTGGGAGAGGGTGGAGGAGAGTATTGAAAGTGGAGAACAGACGTTTTGGGTTTGAAGAAAGATTAGAGATAAGAGTAGAGAAGCAGTGTTGCTTATGGACATTAAGGGCAGAATAGTAGGAGTTCAAGATACATTTGTAATGAAGAAAATCAGCTGAACTCCGAGATTTTCTCTAGTGCCGCTCAGCATTATGGGAACATATGCGTAGGTACCGTGTAAGAGGAGTATGCCAGGGCTGAGGATGAGTGTGTGATTTCCGAGCTATGATAAGAGGGGCGAGATTGTCAAGGACCGATATAAGGGTGGAATTATAGTGGCAGATAGATTGTTCAGGGCAGGAAAAGGAGGAGAAGGATGAGAGGAGAGAGCAAGCTGTTGTTGATCTAATGACATAATGCTTCTGTGAAGTTTGGTGTGAGGAGTAGAAGGAGGGAGAGTTGTAGGGAGGGATGATATGTTGCAAGTAAGGAGATGGTGGTCATAAAGATGAAAGGGGGAGTTTGTGAAGTTTGAGAGAGTGCATCGATAGCTAAAGATCAGGTCAAGAGAGTGACCGTCTTTGTGAGTGGGAGAATCAGTCCATTGTGACAGACTGAAAGAGGAAGTGAGTTGCAGAAGTTGTTTAGCAGATGAGGCAGTGGGATTGTCAAGAGGGATGTTGAAGTCGCCAAGAATGAGGGCAGGGGTGTCTGAGGAAAGGAAATAAGGTAGCCAGGCAGCCAAGTGATCTAGAAATTGAGTTGAGGAGCCAGGGGGTCGGTATATGACTGCAACACGTACAGAGAGAGGGGAGAATAAGCGAATCATGTGGTTTTCGAATGAGGGAAATGTGAGGGAAGAGATGGGATGTATTTGTTGAAAGGTGCAATGAGAGGAAAGTAAAATACCTACACCACCTCCTTGTCTATTACCAGACCTAGGAGTGTGGCTGAAGTGGAGACCCCCATGTGACAGAGCAGCAGTGGATGCTGTGTCTAGGGGAGAGAGACAGGTTTCTGTTAGGGCCAGAAGGTTGAGGGAGCAGGAGATGAAGAGGTCATGTATAAAAGTGAGCTTGTTGCAAACTGAGCGAGAGTTCCAGAGTGCGCAAGTGAAAGGGGTAGTGACTTTTGATGCAAGAGGAATGTGAGTAAGGTTTGCAGAGTTTTGTTTTCTGAGTCTATGGGATGGTACACATGGATGTGCACGGCTAGGCAATGGTTGGGGACCAGGATTAGGGAAGATGTCACTAGCAGTAAGTAAAAGCAAGAGGGAGAGTGACATGAGATGAGATACGGATTTGCAGTAGTGAGACTGCTTTTGAGACGAGCTGCAGGGGGGAGAGAGAGTGTTTAGGAATAAGTAAAGTTCATGAGTACAAAAGTAAGGTGAGTTTAAGAGAGATGGACTAATGAACAGTGCAGGTGGAGAGGGAGAAGGAGTAATTGAATAATGTAGTTTGTTATAGAGACAAGAGGTAGCAAAAATGATTATGACTTTATTGAGCATTTTTACAAAAGTGGGAACCAGTTAAGCACATAAGACACAGAATTACAGTAGCAATTGCATAAGAAAACAAAAAGGTATATGAAACATAATTTTACAAAAGTACTTGCCTTGTGTCTTGCCCCTTGCCCAATCCTTGTTCAATTCTTGTATAATTCTATTGTT
Source organism: Bombina bombina (assembly GCF_027579735.1). NCBI lineage: Eukaryota > Metazoa > Chordata > Amphibia > Anura > Bombinatoridae > Bombina > Bombina bombina. The sequence goes on along the minus strand of NC_069501.1, from coordinate 1,013,505,487 downwards.
AATGCCTCACTTCTAAAATGTTCACTTTGAAAATGTGTGAACATATGTTGTTATAGCAATGCACAGCCCTGTGCAATGCACAGCCCAAACTAGTGTGAACTATATGCAGGCAGGGCATAATGGAAAATGTTTAACTGTTGAAGGACATTGTAGTGAAGTGGAGCTTGAAAAATAGCTTGGATAGATGTGATAGTAATCCAACTATCCTCGTCAAAAGTATGGAAAAGTTTGTTTTTTTAAGTAAAGCCAAAATCTCCTTCTTATGTTCATTATCTTTTTTTTTCTGAAGGCTGAGAGTAGAAGTATGACTTCTCTCTGTTGAAAATAAAAACTAGGTTTTCTAGGAGCAAAAGTGGCTAGGTGTAAGGTGATGATCTTGAGACATTAAGAGGATATCATCTAAATAAATAATAAGACGAATCCCCCTACTACAGGTTTTAAGATAATTGTAAAGATCCAAGGGTCCGAACAAAGACAGAAAGGGAGACATGTAAACTGAAAACAAAGGAATTTCCTGTGAGATTGGTGTATTGGTAGTGTCAAATAAGCATTTGTGAGATCCAGTTTTACAAGCCAATCTTGGAGAAAATGAATACTCTATAGTTTGAAATGGTTATAAGAGTCAAAGGCATTTATTAAAATTTCTTAGGTTGATGATAGGACAAAAAAGACAGTTTTTCTTTTTAACAGAAAAATGTTGCTGATAAAAACATTTTGAGAAAAAAGAAGTACAGTAGCTGAATGACCCGTGTTTAAGTAAGGTCGGAAACCTCTTTGTGCATCAAAAGTTTGCCTGTGGAATTGAAACAAATTGGGGAAGGAGGAAATATTTAAAGAGGGAGAGAAACAAAATCTATTAGAACACCCAATGCTGCTTGCAGGACCCAAGGATCCGTAGTAATTAGGGTTCAGTTCTTGTTGAAATATTGGAGCCTGACCAATATTTTCCATCTAGATGGGAAGAGGAAGAGGGAAAAGATTGCTTCTAGAGGATTTTCCCTCGAGCTCTACTTCTGCAACCTCTAGGAGTCCAGGGTTTTTCTCTAGTAAGGAAGAACTTGGAGGCTGTGTTTTTTTTTTTTTTTTTTTAAATTTCATTCTATTGGTTTTAGACAGAATACAACAAACAACATAAGACAAATCAAACATCATAAATATAGTCAGATCAACAATATTTGATACATACAGCAAAAATATTTGTATAACAAAATACAATAAGATCGCATAATTATTTTGATCTTATCATCTTAAATTAGATCATCTATATCTATGGGATCCTAATAGCCATTAAACTATGATTGGCATAATAAAGAAAAATAAATCTTATAGGAGTGTATTCTGTTAATAGATTAATAAATTATGTTCAGAACTAAATATTCCTTCTATATAAGTTCATTGATATATTTTATGTGAAACATATGGATCATATTGTGGGAGAGAGGGAGAGAGATGAGAAAAAAATAAAAATAATAATAATATCTTCACTTTACTTTCTAATGTGCCACATCTAGATTCCAGCCCAACTTTGTGGAAAGTGACCAGCTATTACATTACTTATAATAACATATTCATTATTCCTAAATGTGGAAACCACTTGAATCTGCAAATTCTCAGGCAACAAAAAAAATCAGAGTTTTGCCATTTATTAAAGAATCTGCCCAATTGAGAAGTAGAAAGATCTGTTAAAGAATACTCTTCCGATATACATTGTTTTATTAAAGCATTTCAACATGCCACAAATTTAGGGGCTTTAATTGATTTCCAACCTGTAAAAATCAAGTTTCTAATAATAAAAATAATCGTATTAATTAGTTCATTTGTAATAAAGGCATGATCTGAATTCAGATATGGTCAGAAAAG